>NW_026875389.1:0-10226 GCF_032173495.1 Musca vetustissima
ATCCACGCCTGTGGTTCTGATAGTCCGTGAAAAATATTCTTTAAAAAATCCACGCCTGTGGTTCTGATAGTCCGTGAAAAATATTCTTTAAAAAATCCACGCCTGTGGTTCTGATAGTCCGTGAAAAATATTCTTTAAAAAATCCACGCCTGTGGTTCTGATAGTCCGTGAAAAATATTCTTTAAAAAATCCACGCCTGTGGTTCTGATAGTCCGTGAAAAATATTCTTTAAAAAATCCACGCCTGTGGTTCTGATAGTCCGTGAAAAATATTCTTTAAAAAATCCACGCCTGTGGTTCTGATAGTCCGTGAAAAATATTCTTTAAAAAATCCACGCCTGTGGTTCTGATAGTCCGTGAAAAATATTCTTTAAAAAATCCACGCCTGTGGTTCTGATAGTCCGTGAAAAATATTCTTTAAAAAATCCACGCCTGTGGTTCTGATAGTCCGTGAAAAATATTCTTTAAAAAATCCACGCCTGTGGTTCTGATAGTCCGTGAAAAATATTCTTTAAAAAATCCACGCCGTGAAAAATATTCTTTAAAAAATCCACGCCTGTGTGCCACAATGTCACTATCAGCTGGTTTTTGTTTAGGTGTTTGCAAATCGATTTTTGTCCGGTCTCATTTTTGAAGGCGTCCAACCAACATAGAGAATGTTGAAGAATATTTTTCATGTTCCATTAAAGGCGTGGATTTACCAAAGAATATATTTTCAAGGACGACCAATAAAGACGAAGATTTATTAAAGAATATTTTTTCAAGGACCAATAAAGGCGTAGATCTATAAAAGAATATTTTTTCAAGGACCAAAACAAGGCGTAGATTTATTAACAAATATTTTTTAACGCTTCAATAAAGGAGTGGAAAGTTGAATTATTTCAAAACTGGCAGTGCGTATTTTTGGTTTTATTCCAATTCGCCGTTTTGGAACAACTCCCGTTTAGTAAAAACGACCCGATTTTTTTTGAAATTTTCTCCAGAGGTAGGTATTTTTACCTTAATGATGGGAATGTTTCTTTTCTTGGGGATGTACCCGGTTATTTGACCCGAAAGTTCGGGTCCGGGTACCCGGTTATACCCGGTTCTACGGATCCGATTAATATTAATAAATGGGTATCATTTTAAAGGTAAAGTGGTGATATGATGGGTTTATCTCAAACCGTTTTGGAGTCACAGCCAAAAAACTGGATTTTGGACCCTTATTTTTATGAAAAACTCCCTAAAAGTCGAACTTGTATCTATTGTGGATCAAAAAATATCGCTGGCTTAACTTGTAAAGGCAAGGCAACAAGTCCAATTTTCGAGAAATTGAGATTTTGATATAGTTATGTATAATGAGGCAAAATACATCGATCTAAAAAAATTAAAAAAAGGTTATCTCATTTGTTATTGTTGTCGCTGGCTTAACATCATGTAAAGGCTGTAAGTCCACTTTTTATTTTGAAGATTTTAGACATTATTTTCAGCCGAATTGACTGTAATTTGGTATTTTAGGTACTTATGGCGTAGCTCACCTTCCAACAAAAACATATCAATATTGGTCCACTTTTTGGGGTACCGCCCATATAACGTTATCCCCAATATTCGACCTGCCTAAGTAGTGACGTTTTTACTTGTTTTTTTCATATTTTTGAATGAATTATTATTCCAAAACAATCTTTACTCATTTAGATAATTTCGTTCAATTAACCGAGGAATCTATTATCCGAACCCGCTTAATTGAATAGTTTGTTCAATTACAGTAATCACGTATAATTGGAATTACTAATAATTAAAAAAAATCCAATGTCAAACACAAATTACACTTTCTCGAAGTTTTTCCTTAGCAATAAATATATGTTTTGAATTAGTAGAGATGCCACCAAGTCTTTTTCACAAATTATGTCAAATATGTATGTAAAAAAAACCGGTGAAAAGTAAAAGGAAATTTATTTTTGATGACATGAATTTTAAACCAATTAAGCGGGAAAATGAATTAACAGTGTTTAATTATCCCAGAAAATTTACATGTATGAAATATTTTATGCCCCATCATGTGGTTCAATTAAGCGTGGAAACCAATGACTCTACGGTCAATTAACCGAAAAATACTGTATTAATATGTAAATCAATTTTGAAGTAATTAGAAAATATAATGATAGACAAGCTGTAAGAAAAAGACCTAAGTCCATTAAAACATGCAAACTTAGCGACAGAAAAAGCTCAAGTCCCAAAAATGGCATGTACCTCCGCAAATACTTTTTTTTCATTTTGGCTTTACGCAATTAAATTACACATACAATACAAAAACAAATTGCATTTACAGATTTAAAAAATCTTTATTTAAAAGAAAGTTTGATTGCTTTTTGTCTCTCCTGAAAAATTGCGAAATATGGACTTGCTGCCAAATGTCAAATTCATGTTTAGTATTAGCATGGATGTCTTATATGCAAATGCAAAGCTATGAGTCTAAAAAGTTCAACGAAAAGTTCTAATCGTTCAATTTGTTGTACAACAGCCGTCTGGTGTAAGTATATTTGCATCCTTTAAGCTTAAAATTATAAGCAAAGTATAAATATGGCATCATATATATACCGTGATAAGAAAGGATTAAAAGATTAAAAAAAAAACAAGCAATATGAATGCGTTTGATTTATATGATTTATTTAACCGCGATATTTCGGGTCCAGTACCCGAAAATGCGTTCAAAAAATAATTGAGTGGGGCATTATCCCCAAAGATAGGAAATTAAAATGTGACAGGAGCTATTCTTTAAGAATGATAAAAAGTTCAACGACAGTGGATGGCTGGGTCACAAAAGAGAGGGACGTGCAGCCAGTCCATTCGGAAAGGCATTTTTTAGATGGTTCCCACCTATCAGTGTTGTAGATTTTGACATTCTGCTATATGTGGTGCCACAATCTACCTGTGTCCTACATAATGCAGGAAACAAAAATAAGTGGATTGCAATCGGGAACCGATTGGAACAATTTTTGTAGAGAGGTTGTCGTGTACAGATCATTTCACGATCGCATAATTTTAGGAAAACCAGGTAAAATAGTGGAAATTGACGAATCGAAGATCGGAAGAAGAAAGTATAATCGAGGGCATTGGGTTGAAGGACAGTGGGTGTTTGGAGGTGTAGAGCGGGGATCTAACAAATGTTTTATAGTTACTGTTGAAGATCCTGTTGATGGGAGTTTGGAGGTGTAGAGCGGGGATCTAACAAATGTTTTATAGTCCCTGTTGAAGATCGGTCGCGGGAGACCCTTCTACCCCTCATAAGAAGGTATATTCGTCCCGGGACAACCATTATTTCCGATTTCTGAAGGGTAAGCAGTTATTATAAATTCTATATAAGATATAAATTTAATTATTTTTTTTTTATTTTAGGTGTACGACACACTGTCGGATGAGGGTTTCACCCATTTAAAGTGAACCACTCTGCTGACTTTGTTGACCCTGTAACAGGTCAACACACAAATACAGTAGAAAGCCTGTGACGTCACTTGAAGGCGTCCTTGCCAGCGTACAGCCACAAAAAATTATAAGGTGCGCAACATGTGCAAGAGGTGATGCAATATGTGCAAAAAGGATAGATTTGTACAATTTACGACTGAGGAAGAGAGGGCAAAATTTTTGGTGGAGTCCAGGGAAACGGAGATAGAAATTTGATAATATATTTATTTTTTAATAAATATGTTTTTAGTTTTATTACATATATAAACCTTCATTTTAAATGGGAATAGTTTTGTGGGTAGCCGGCCTTTGGCCGGGGATTTAAGACTATCTCCTTTGGGCAGGTAACACCAGCTACTCGACTGCATCTCCTTTTATATAGAATAGTTTTGTATTAATCGGATCTGTAGAACCGGGTATAAACGAGTACCCGGATCCGAACTTTCGGGTCAAATAAACTGGTTACCGGGTACGTCCCCCAAGAAAAAACATTCCCATAATTAGGGTCAAAATACCTACCTCTGGAAAAAATTTCATAAAAATCTTATCGTTTTTACTAAACTAAACTACTAAATTGGCACACAAGTAAATAAGATCCTAGCGCATTTGGGTAATACGGACGACGAACAAACTCTATAAAGGTGAGAAGGTGAATATTTTATTCTGAAAATTAAAAATAAAATGTAAAAAAAAATAAATGATATAATAGAAATATATAGAGCCGAAAATTCCGGTATTTTTTGCAATATTGTTCTCACACCCAACTTAATTAATTCCAATAGAAAAGAGTATGAAATATACTTCGTTATAGTGGTAGATTTCCACACAACCCAAGAGGTTCTACCATTCTGCGTTGCCATTATATTAATTGGCGGCTCACCGATAGCCCTACACCAAGTTGATTTTTCGGTACATTGTACATAAGCATTGTATGCAAATGTAAAGCTTTTCATATAAATGAAAAGCGGTTATATAGATAAGAGTTAAGTATCAATTATGCTATCTTAAAAAATAAACACAATAAAATAGTTTATGATTGCATAAATTGCATATAACTTTTCCATCGAATGGATTTTTTATGATAAGGTTGGAGAATTGCTGTTAGTTTTTGAAAAAAGCTTAGATTTTCTTCTTTTTATATTTTTTTTCTATTCAAAGATTACACAGAAATGACGAAGTATCAGGCTCATATCTTTTTTTAACGCAGCTATCCGAAATTGGTCGGACATCAAGTGAACATATATGTATATATGTATTCCTTTGACTCCGGAGTGGCGGGAAATTACATCCATTTCATCAGAGTGCTCCAGCAGCATATTTTGTCATGTGATTCCTATAACTTTTTTGGGACTCTAAATTTGTGAGCTCTGAGCCTTTAGTGCATCAACATATGGAGTATGAAATGAATCATTAAAGTGAAATTAATCATTAAAAAAAGCGTAGGGTCTAGCTATCTTTGAAGATAATTTTACATTATATTAATATTTTTCTGCTCCTTCAGTGTCATTGTCTTGCCTGCGAGGCTTCAGCACGGAATGAGTTGATTTATGTGTATTACGACTTATCTAGCATATTTCATTTTTGATCTGTAGGTTTAGTAGCAATCATCGACAAAAGTAAGTTTCTCATCTCTACTTATAGTACCAGTGATCAAAAGTTTTTATCTTTTTAGTTGGTGTTCATTAATTGGCTTTGCCGGTATGCCAGATATGCCAGAGAAAAGAAAAGGAGAAAAAAGAAAAATAGAAAAGAATGTTTGTAGTTAAACTAAGCAAACCTATAGGCATAGAAACAGTTGTTTCCCCGACGGTTAACCCGCCGAGGATACTCCCCCCCCCCCCCCACGAGATTCCTTCGCGCCATGACACTTTTTGTGTCCCTTATTTGGCCTCCCTCTTCATATCCTTCACCACATCCCTACCACCTCTCTAAAATATTTTTCACACCAAATACATTTCTATATTTTACCGAAAATTAATTATTATAACATAAATTAGTATATTTTGTATCTTCTCTTTTTCAGGGCAATCTTCCCCAAAACAGCCTATAGGTTCCGTAAGTATTTTGGTAAGAGCTTATTTATAACATTATTTATTTCCTCTTTCAGGATAGGCGAAAACAAACAGGAGGGCGAACAATAAGAACCCGGATATTTAGTGACACATGTCGCTTTGGCAAAATATGGTACGGTCATGCTATAATGTGCTCCATTATAACATAAATTAGTATATTCTGTATCTTCTCTTTTTCAGGGCAATCTTCCCCAAAACAGCCTATAGGTTCCGTAAGTATTTTGGTAAGAGCTTATTTATAACAATTTATAACATTATTTATTTCCTCTTTCAGGATAGGCGAAAACAAACAGGAGGGCGAACAATAAGAACCCGGGTATTTAGTGACACATGTCGCTTTGGCAAAATATGGTACGGTCATACTATAATGTGCTCTATCTCCCTCGTTGAATTAGATCCGCGATGCTGTGGCTCCTGATGTTTTTAATTTTAAGCAAAATGGTTTTACAAATATTTATGATGTTCATGCACCGCTCTTTTTCTTACTTTTAATAGTTAACCCTCGTAGAAAAAATATTCTTCACAAAATCTACGCCTCAAAATATGCATGGCTTAGGTGGTTCTTGATGGTCGTTGAAACAAATATTGTTGAAAATATCCACGCCATAGATGATTGTTGAAAAATATGCTTTAAAATATCCACGCCAAAAAATATTCTTTCAAAAATACACGTTATCGATGGTCGTTGAAAAATATTCTTTAAAAAATACACGTCATCGATGTTCGTTAAAAAAATATCACAAATTGTTGAAAAAATATTCTTCAAAAAATCAACGCCTTTATTGTTCGTTCAATACATATTCTTTAATAAATCCACGGCTTTATTCTTTGATCGGTTTGCCATAAATGCACGCCTTTATTGGCGTGCACGCCATAAGTCGCCTTTGAAACAATAGTCTTTAACAAATCCACGCCTTTATTGGTCTTTGAAAAATCCACGCCTTAGATAATCGATGAAAAAAACATTCTTTAAAAAATCTATCCATAAAGTCCTTCAATACATATTCTTTAATAAATCCACTGCTTTATTCTTTGAACGATTTGCTTCACATACAGCAAAGACAAAAAAAACATTAAGACCCTACGATTACATCTTGGCGCACAAAAACAAACCAAACAGATTTGTATTTTTGCGCTGAGGGTTCCATATATTTATCTATACTTATAAAAGAGTAAAGTGATTGACCGACTGATTTAAAGATTCATCAACGCCCAGAAGAAACGGCCAAAGGTGGAATCTTCAAAATTTTGGGTGAGGGTCACTCTTATTCCAAACGTGACAGATAAGGCTGGGTTTTTGGAAATTCGTACTAGAACGGTTTAAAAAGTACTATATGTGATATCATTTGTATTTGACGAACCTGTGGAGCTAGAATTTGAAATTTGGATTGGTGGTCGTTGATCGAGTGTAGGATAGATGTACTAAAGGGTTTTTGGAAATTCGAACTATAACTATCCGAAAAGTACGAAAATGTATTCAAACTTGAAAGATGGAGTGTTAAAAAAGGTTGAGAAGTTGGTTCCATTTAAGGAGATGGTTTTGAAACCGTGTGCTTATGTGTACGAAAAGTACTATATGGTACTATATTCGGTGCAATTTTATTTTGGAGGTACAAATCGAGCTGGAATACAACAACTTGAAACTAACATTACCGTCGGAGTGTGGGAATGGGATATGTACGTAGTTTTGGAAATATTTTACTGATATGTACGAAAAGTACTAAATCGTACTATAATTGTACAATTTGGATAGGGCTGAAACAATGAAATTTGGAGTCAGGATCACTGTATATATATTTTGGATCACTGTGGTGGTGTAAGTTTGGCGTAAGTAAGAGGTTTTGGAAATTCAAACTACTGTGTACTAAAGGTTTGGGTTAAGTAAGAAGTTTAGGACATTCTACTACTAAATTCGGTACAATTTTAATTGTAGGTGAATTAATGGAGTTGGGATCCTTCAATTTAAATTTGGAATCATTGTGGGGGAGTAGAATGGGGGTATGCAGGAAGTTTAGATAGATGGTTGAGGAGGGTGCTTATGGAAATAGTGTGTGCTAAATGGAACTAAATTTGGATTTTGGTGAACCTTTAGAGCTCGAATCATGAAATTTGGTACTAAATGGTACTCAAATTTAATTTATGGTCCATATTAATGTGTGGGTTGTTTTTTTCAGACATATGCAGTTTTCTCTTAAAATAAAATAATATGTTAATATATTTTAAAATATTTCCTACATCCTCTAACGAAATTGCGATTTAACGATTTAGTTAAATTATATCTTTTAGGCGTATGACATACTAACGGATGAGGGTTTCACTCACTACAAAGTCAACCACTACGGAAACAAAATTTTTGGTGGAGTCAGGGAAAATGAAGATTGAATTAGAAATTTAATAATATTTTTATTTTTTTTTTTAATAAATAAGCTTCCTGTTTTAATATATGTACCTTTGTTTTAAATCGGTATACTTTTTTTAGACTTAGACTTTCTCCTATGAACTAGGAGGGCAATTTTTGTGGCCAAAAGTCTTAAAATTGAAAAAAATAATTGTATTTCAACCAGAATAGCTTTCTTAACCTTCTGAAAAAGTAATGGAACAATTTTTTTAGAAATTAACCCATTAAGGTATTAATGTATTAACCCTCTGGGGATGAAAATAATTTAATTCATATATTTTATAACATTTTATATATATATATATATTCTTATTGTGAATAAATAAAATTATGGAATATCATTACATACAGGGTCGTATGGAGTGTTTCCAAAAGGGGGGGTGTTATGTGATAGGTTTGGTGTTTGTAAAAAAAGACAAATTTTTTTGCATAACAATAGTTAATGTAAACAAAAACAATTCGGGCGGTGTCAAGCACCCAGGACACCCATACATTTTGCTACGTCTGTGATTACATATATTATTTAAATGAAGTCCCAAGTCCCAATACTTATATACTTTGTAGTGCGTCTTCATTGAACTCATCGCTCTCATCATGTGATCTGTCTTCACCTTTAATAGTTTGATTTAAATTCGACTGTTTTAGAGGTTCCAATTCATAAATAGAATTTTGACATTTTAACATTTCAATCATTTCAAGCTTTAACGTTTTCTCTGCTGCATGGGTTTGATTAAGCTAATTGATGATATTAAAGGAACTAATATATCCAAGGCTCTAGTAAATGTATCTAAGATGTTATTCAACGTTCGGCTGCTCTTACGAGCAGCTTCAGCAGCATCTTCTCCAAGAACCTCTAAAGGAAGTCCACAATTTTCCATTATCTGCGTCGAATGAATTTGTACCTCATCGACAGTAGCAGTCATGTACAGCCAATAAAATTTCGTCAATATTAAATTAGCTGTTTCATAACAATAAATTCGAAATATGTTTAAATCTAATGAAAACTGACATCGTAATAAAATTAAAATAATTTTGAAGCGGAATATAAGATTTACCTCTACTCAGATTCAAATTATTCAGTATTTCGGTAAATGGTTTAATATACAAAAATGCTAATAATTAAAAAACCGCATAAATCAGCAAAACCACATTAGGTTATTTGGATTAAGGACGGTTCAATAAACAAATATCAATTTTTATTTCAATTGCCAAACGTTGCCTACGGTTTTAATGCTTTCATAACCTCCAAATTTTAAAATTTCTGAAAATAATCTAAAGTTACGCTTGTTTTAATACTATTTTTACACATACATACATGTATAGATACGTTTTGTGATAAAAAATATCGAATACTTTACTATTAATTCTTTACTTATAGTTATACTTATATTTTATTTCCACTTTAAATCTTAACAAGTAGCATAGCAAATGAATAAATTTTTTATGATATTTTAAAAATTCACGTTTGACAGCTTGCCATGAAACGGTATAAGTGATTATGCAAAAACAAAACTCATTTTTATTTGTTTTGAAGTGTTCCTTACTCGTTTGTATCTTAAAAGAAGTGAGAAGGCAATGAGTAAAATTCGACTTTTGGCCAGTAAAATGGTCTGTTTGACCTATTGTGCTATGGACAGAAAACAGGACCGGCTACGCAACAGAATCTCCTTTTAAATAGAATAGTTTTTACCTATTTGGGTATAATATATCCGCGCCTTTGGTAAATAGCTTCCTCTAAAAATATTCTTTCATAAATCCGCGCCTGCGGTAAATAGCTTCCTCTACAAATATTCTTTCATAAATCGACGCCTGTGGTAAAAAGCTTCCTCTAAAAATATTCTTTCATAAATCCACGCCTGTGGTAAATAGCTTCCTCTAAAAATATTATTTCATAAATGCACGCCGTTGGTAAAAAGCTTCCTCTAAAAATATTCTTTCATAAATCAACGCATGTGGTAAATATCTTCCTCTAAAAATATTATTTCATAAATGCACGCCGGTGGTAAATAGCTTTCATTAACCCTACGGTCAATAACCGGGTACATTTGTACCTTTTTTTGAATAAAATTGCTGTAAAATTTTTAATTATGGAGATATTTGGATCAAATTTTGAGGAATCATTCTTGAGGTATTTTCACACATAATCGAAGAAAAAAATTATACATTTTTTCCATATATATAATTTTTACAATTTTTTAAAGTTATTACCTACGTAGATCAATAACCGTGGTACATTTGTACCCATCCAAAGATAGCTCTGTAACTCATTAAAAAATTGGACTATCTTGAGGTTTTTTGTTTTAAGTTAGTGTATAC
>NW_026875390.1:0-10334 GCF_032173495.1 Musca vetustissima
TAACCTACTCAACTTTCAGTTACGTATTGTTCATAACAACTCGACCACTTCCTTGGCTTGCGGGGGTATACTTCAATCAAAGGCAATCAATGTCGGAAATTCCCAGGAATGGTTTACTACTGCAAACAGCTGTTGCCAGCCCCTGACACCCATGGATGAGGGTCTATCACGAGCATCGTCACATTCTTCCGAATTTGAATCATGGTGGTGCAGGAAATCCAATGTCACGAGAAAATTCTCTATGTCCAGATATGAATGACTATCATCAAAGAACACTAACAATGGACAACCTAAATGGTTTCCAACCCATATAGGTTGGTTTAGGCTTAGGTTTTATTTACTTATTTGTTAATGTCATTAATATTATTATTATTGATGAAACTAAAACAGGACTTCCTAGGAAATTAGGTAGTATAATAAAAAAACTACTATGTAATAATAATAATGAAACTATAATAACACACACACACACTGCCGTTGTTCAAAAGACTAATTATTATTACTTTATGAAACACACAACAAAAAACAGATTTCAAAACAAAAAATATATGGAATTTTATGTAATAGAAAAAAAAAGAATAAATAAGGTAATACATATTTGGAAACAAAGTAAAAACTGGGTCTAGAAGCTCTTTCCATGGCCTATACAATGGTACATAGTCTAGGGGTGCATTAGGTCCAATTTGCGCACAGTGGGCTGAAACGAATTTCATAGGGGTTTCTTATATTGGAAATAACTAAAATTCTAACATATTTGGAAACAAAGTAAAACTGGGTCTAGAAGCTCTTTCCATGGCCTATCCAATGGTACATAGTCTAGGTGTGCATTAGGTCCAATTTTCGCACAGTGGGCTGAAACGAATTTCGTATAGGTTTTTGAATATTCAAAATAATTAAAATTCTAACATATTTGGAAACAAAGTAAAAACTGGGTCTAGAAGCTCTTTCCATGGCCTATCCAATGGTGCCGAAATAAATTTCATATAGGTATCCGTACATTTTAAATTACGAGATTCAAATAGTGCTTATACTATATATATATATCCTCTTTTAAATATTTTTTTTTATTTTTTACCTTTTAAATACAAAGCGAATCCATATCACCATTACAAATAATTAAAAATTAGGTTAGTGAAATCATAAATTTTATTTATTATAAAACATAAACCATGAAGCATATACAATGAAAGTGAAAGTTACAAAAATACATACACATACAAGCAATATAAAAATATATAGAGTTTTATTTTATAATGTTTGTATTTATAATAAAACATAAACAATTTTCACATATTTGAAATAGAAAATACATGCAAGTGACAAAAAGCATTAGCAAAGACATATTTACATTGCAGTAATATTTAAAAAAATTAAATGAAATTATACAAAATTACATAAAAGTATAGCATACATTATATACAATTAAAAATGAATATATTATGAAGGAGCCCAATGATGATGCGTGCACACGGATTAAAAGTAGTGTTCTTGCCACAATAAATCCACCACCAATGAATTTACCTGTGAAGTAAATGTTTAAATTAGTTAAAACTTTGCCAAATAATTTTTTCTCTTTATATTGGTTATTGAATTTATTTGTTCTAAATTCAAATTTACAGTCAAAAAAATCTGTTATATTGTATAACAAAACTGTCATACTGGACACAACCACACAAACTGGTGAGTGTCTTCGCTTTTCAAATTTGAATTTATTTTCACGCACATATTCAAAATAAACGACTCAATTATTCCCCTGGTAGCGTTTTCATAACCCTATCGTTATAATTAAAATAGAAGAGTTAATGAAATTCTGTAATCTCATTTACTTGCATTCAAATGTTAGCCAATTACAATAACCATTACTCCTTTGTATGTAGCCTACAAAGCCATAGTAACAATAATATTATTATTACCATGAAGAATTTTCACTTGGACGTCTACTTATTCTGGTTGAAGGCACCTTTAAGTGTTCCACAATGTAGTTCGGGAGAAATTTTCACCATAAATCGTTTTTTATCACAGCTTTAATGTCATCGTCGTCACCAAGGCCAACGACATAGAAATGAAGAGTAATCTGCCAAAGGACACGAAATGAGTTTCAAGTTGAACAAAACTAATCTCTCAAGTGTCAACAAGAGGTGAACAACTTAATGCTTTCAAAAAATGAAGAAGAAGATGTCAAGGGGACAGTATATGAAGCTTGGGACTGGATTTGCTGAGGCGTGGATTTTTTAAAGAATCATTTTTTCAAGGACCAACCAAATAGGCGTGGATTTTTTAAAGAATCATTTTTTCAAGGACCAACCAAATAGGCGTGGATTTTTTAAAGAATCATTTTTTCAAGGACCAACCAAATAGGCGTGGATTTTTTAAAGAATCATTTTTTCAAAGCATCAACCAAATAGGCGTGGATTTTTTAAAGAATATTTTTTTCAAGCACCAACCAAATAGGCGTGGATTTTTTAAAGAATAATTGTTTTAAAGCATCAACCAAATAGGCGTGGATTTTTTAAAGAATCATTTTTTTAAGGACCAACCAAATAGGCGTGGATTTTTTAAAGAATCATTTTTTCAAGCACCAACCAAATCGGTGTGGATTTTTTAAAGAATCATTTTTTCAAGCACCAACCAAATCGGTGTGGATTTTTTAAAGAATCATTTTTTTAAGGACCAACCAAATAGGCGTGGATTTTTTAAAGAATAATTGTTTTAAAGCATCAACCAAATAGGCGTGGATTTTTTAAAGAATCATTTTTTCAAGCACCAACCAAATCGGCATAGATTTTTTAAAGAATCATTTTTTTAAGGACCAACCAAATAGGCGTGGATTTTTTAAAGAATCATTTTTTTAAGGACCAACCAAATCGGCGTGGATTTTTGAAAGAATCATTTTTTCAAGCACCAACCAAATCGGTGTGGATTTTTTAAAGAATAATTTTTCTAAGGACCAACTAAATAGACTTGGATCTATGTTACAATTTATCCCGTTCAATATCCATTACTAAAATTATACTCTTCCTTTAAATTTCAATAGATAACTTCAGTCGAGAATTTCCTCTTCCTCTAAATTTCAATAGATAACTTCAGTCGAGAATTTCCTCTTTCTCTAAATTTCAATGGATTACTTCAGTCGAGAATTTCCCTTTTTAATATCAACGCCAGACACCATTCTAGACAAACACCAAGTGGCACGAACACTAATATCAGTAGAAAGCTTTAAAAGCTTATATCCAAAATAAACAGGGTATTTACTCACCTCTTATGTTTAATTTCTGATTGATGATAGTGAACAAAAATTGGTTATAAGGTGAATTTGCTCTATCGGGGGACTACATACACAGGCACTTTATGATTACACCTCAACATTTATCCAATTGACTACTTCGCTAATGCACAAAATAGTACGATAACGGTGATGGTTAAACACGTTTTCTCTTTTTCTCTCTTTTCGTCAGTGATTTTTGTTGATGATCTCTCAGTTACGCTCTCACACACTTACTCTTAATTTAGTTCTGTTCAACACTGGACTACTTTAAATTTGATGTATTCTCTTTAATAGAATTTTGCTCATTTATATTTCTCCAACATACAGTTGAGGCAACGATTCAAATGGTGGGCAAAATTTCTCTTAAAAATGTTTAAGAGAAAATAAAAACATGAATTATTCTTCGGAATTTATTAAATTTAATATTTTGAAACCATTAATAATATCCAAGGAAGTTCATAAATGAATTCATTAAAAAAAATTCGGAGAAAAATTTCATTAATGTTTATTTTTGTTTTAACATCAAAAAATGTGATAAAAAAATGTGATGTTAAAACAAAAATAAACATTAATGAAATTTTTCTAAGAAATTTTTTTTAATGAATTTATTTAAGAACTTCCTTGGATATTATTAATGGTTTCAAAATATTAAATTTAATAAATTCCGAAGAATAATTCATGTTTTTATTTTCTCTTAAACATTTTTAAAGAGAAATGTTGCCCACCATTGGTTTAAATGTTGTATCTCATATTTGGATTCTAATTCCAATTAGATTCTAATTTCATTTAACGTCCTGCCTCATTTTGGCATGTCTGTGTTTTTCGTTTACATATTGTGCATTAACATATTTGGAACATCAAATTGCCAATATCATCAACCATAAGAGGTGAGTATATACTATAAATATACGATTTTTAATCATTTAACTGATAGTAGTGTTGTTGACTTTTGGTGTTTGTCTAGGGTAATTTGTCATTGATATTGTCTATGTAATGCATCCCCTATTTGGATATAAAGGGATTTTTTGCCATAAATTATCGATTGAAGTTCTGAGGACATAATCGTAGTAAGGGATATTGAGTGGGAAAATTTAACATTGTAGATAATGGTATTGCCAAGCCTAAATAAATTTCTGAATAACATCTGATTTTGAAGAAAATTTACGAACAATTTTATACTCTACACCAGTGTTGCTCAGCCTTTTACGTTTTCGTGACAACAAGCCACACGTATTCTCTCTCAATTTAAGTTTGCCGTTTGTTTAGCATAGGCTATGAGGCTCATAACAATGCAAGTGTTATCAGCATCACTGCTCTACACCACACTCTGGTACAGGGTAATATGTATTTGTGCATATTTTTGTAACATCGAAAATGAAACGAGATATACTATATGTATACAGTCTATACATGTGTCTATTTATGGGTGTTTGTCCATCTATTATTATAAACTAAGTCCAGGTTGTATTTGTGATCCAAATGGAATGACATTTGGTACATATAATTTATTTAGCCCAAGAGCAAACCCAAATGAAATTGTTGAAAAATAACAAATCAATAAAGTCTCTTATTTTTTGTCCGATTGAAAAAAAATTTCAAATCGGAACCAAGTGAGTGTTAAAATCAGTTCAGGTACACATTATGTCCCATCAAAAGTTTGAGAAGTACAAAGTATGTTATATCAACAAAAATATCAACCACAAGCAGTTATTTTGGGTATTAATAACTTGTAAACCGATTTTTATATCCTTCTCTACACTGTGGTACAGGGTATTATGTATTTGTGAAAACGAGGTAGACACATGGCTACTTTTGAGAATAAGCATAGAACCAATATCTGAGTCGATTTATGCATGTCCGTCCGTCTGTTGATGTTAAATTGTAAACAAAGTACAGGATGCACTTAAAATCCGCTTTGGATAAAATTTGGCACAGGTCAAATATTCGGCCCAAGGGCGAACCCTATTGAAATTGGAAATCGGTTCAGATTTAGATATATATATATATTTTCTTCCGATTTTAGGTAAATAGTGCACCAAAGTTCCTATATATCCTTCGATTTTCACGAAATTTGGCATAGCGTACTGAACTAAGTCTATAGTGATGTGTGTTAAGTTCAGATTTAGATATAGCTCCCATATATATTTTCGTCGAGTTTTATGTAAATGGTGCACCAAAGTTCCTATATATCCTTAGATTTGCACGAAATTGGGCTTAGCCTACTGAATTGAGTCTAGAAGGATGTGTGGTAAGTTTCGGAAAATCGGTTCAGATTTCGATATAGCTCCCACATATACATATATATTCGTCCGATGTTACCTTAATGGTGCGCCAAACTCCTAATGGTTGTCCGATTAACACGAATTTTTGCACAACGTATCAAATTGAGATTTGCATGACGTTATGTTGAAATTGGTACACATGCAGCCATAGCTTCCATATGTATATCGAACGGGTGTCTGATTGAAATTAAATGTTTAACAATGCGGCGTACTGAATAGCGTGTATCAATTTTGCTATAAATCGTTTCCCATAAATTAGTTCCATGGTACGCAGACGATTCTAAATCTACCCGAATGAAATTAAATTTATCATAGGTTGCAGAAAGACATGAATATGTCCTTCAAGGGAACATTGGCATGCAATTGTAAGGATACATATCCGCAATATATCTAAAGTGGTGAAGGGTATCATATAATCGGCCCAGACCGACTTTACTACTTCGCTTACTGTTATCGAAGTGCCTACTGTTATCGAAGTGTTAAAGCGTTACTGTTATCGAAGTGCCTATAATTCGGTGAATAAAAAACTTCATCATAGCACAATCACACAATTTTAAGGTTTAAGAGGTTATAAATAAGCACCAAGTTAAAGGGTATACAAACGACGGTACTTAACGACATTTTTGCTTGTTTTTGATAAGAATGATAAAATAAAGAAGCTTCTGTATTTCTCTTAAAGTTTTTTTTAATGCCCCATTAAAATAGCGACAAATTATTTTCCATAAGAAAATCGTCATGTTCACAGAATTCCATATCACCAGTAAATTTATAAATTATATTTTACTGCCATTGTTTGCTAATCATATTATTTGTGTGTTTTCAATGGAATCATCTGTGCGGAAAAATGACCATTCTGATAAATGACATAAGTCACACAATAAGTTTCCCTTTTTTATTTTGCGAAATAGAAATGTGGACAAAAAGTCATCAATCATGCTCAATTTTCCACTCTGTTGGCACACAAAAAATATATATAGAAATTGTTTGTATATTTATGGAGAAATATGAAAAAATATGATTTTTGTTTCAAAGAATAAAGTAAAAAGGAGAAACCGATATAAATATTTATCTATGTAGTTTTCATTGATTATAGAAAAAAGTAAGCCGGTTTAAACCAGGTGTAAATTCAACATTCGTAAAATGCAATGAAGAAACCCACGAGTTTCTCTCTTAACCAGGTATGGCAATTGCTTGACCATGATCATGTTAAAATATTTAGACTTGGTATTTGGCATTCCAGGTTCTTGGAGCGTGAAAACATATGCGTAGATAATAGGTCCAAGTTTGCAAATGCTCATATAAAGATATCACACTATTTTTCGCATAACGAATCCTTAAGCATAGATCCATGTTTTGACTTAGACCCCTGTACCATGTAATGTAATTTATCATAGTGAGTTCTTGGAGGATGATAAACATCTTTGCAGAATTTGTTTAATGTACATATATGACTCAAAATGTTTAATAATACACAAACAAATTCCTACCTTATTTTCGAATTTCTGTTCCATTTTTTTGAAACCAAGAAATGGATAACCCTTTATATATGTATATTTAATATTCAATATATGATGGGTTCTCCCATGTATTAGGTTGGTGCGTATGAAATGTCGGATTCTTAAGTGTTTGTATAAAACGGCATATCTTTCTTCTGATATCGAGTTTTTTAAACTGTCTTCATTTTCATAGTGTTTGCCCCTTAAAAACAGCTCTATATGCTTGAAAAATATGAAAATCGGTCGGCGAGAGATCCGGTGAATATGGTGGATGCTGCGTACGGTTAACAATCGTAAAGTGCAGGGTTGGTTAAAAAAATTTCGGACTGGCGATTTTTTAATGCAAAATGAGCCGCGCGGATGACACAAAACGTCTGCGAAGAATGATGACCTGAAGGCTCTAGTGGAAGCGGATCCAGCCGTATCCACGAAGGAACCAACCATCAGGATGAAAGTTGACCATACAACGATATTGAGACACCTTTCTGAGCCCTGACATAGCGATATAAAACAATTGCGAAACTGAACGAACTAGAACCGACCGATCTTCATTTTCTCAAGCATTTAGAGCTGTTTTTAAGGGGAAAACACTATGAAAATGAACACAGTCTAAACCAGTGAGCGGAGCAGTATAGTCGGACGGGGCCGACAATATGATACCCTACACAACTTCCACAAAAATCTAACTGTTTGTGGCAATACATTCTGAACTTGGGCAATAATTCGCGATATTTGCACCCTCTTGACCGACTAGAGGTCAACAAATATTACTAATATACAGTACAGCCTTTATAATTACTTGTACATTTCCCTTCACCGTGGGTTGTGTTGTTATGTTCGGCTTTCAACTATGGCCTATAGATCGTCTCGAAAATACCAAAAAAAAGTAAGTTTTCGGTCCACTTCATCCCACTATTGTTATCAACGAAAATTATAGGCGTTGTCCTTGACCGTACCAGGATCCTCATAGAAAATTTCAAAGCGATCAGCGCTATATTTCCCCCACTCTAGTGTGGTATTGGATTACTAAATAATAAATGTATCTCCCACATCCGAGTACATACGACAATATAAGTGGTACTAATTTAAAGTTCAACCACTCCTTTTGGACATACTATCCACTTCTCGGGTCTATGTCCTTCAGGGGTAAATATATAGGCTATAGAATACACATTTTGTCCATTTTCACACAAAAGTTTGAGTCCATTTGACTCACAACATATTGACCCATCTTTATCAAAACAGGTAGGCTTATTCTTTGACTCGATGTAAAAATTCGCGATGTATGGGCCACAATTGCGGCCTCTGTAGCGACCAGAAAATTAGACAAAAATACAGTTTTTGGTCCATTCCATCCTCTAAATATTAACCGATCTTTACCATAACCTATCCTACATGCAAAATTTCGTGACAATTGGTCTATAACTGTAACCTGTATCGTGTTTACAAATTATAATGGACAGACTGACGGACACACATGTGTAGATCGACTCAGCTAGTCGAGATATGATGATCGGTATACTTAAAGGTGGGTCTAGGACCAATATTTCGTGGCGTTACAAACTCTTGGGGCTGCACAAAGCTATAATACCCTGACAACATAGTTGTGTAGGGTATAAAAACTCGATATCAGAGTTTATTAATTCTAAAGACCAACGTGTTTTAAGACAGACATCTACGCTTTAAAATCTTGTTGGGAGAAGTGTATTGAAGCGAATGGAACATACTTTGATTGAATGAACAGCTTTTGAAGAAAGATATGCAGTTTTATACAATCACTTCAGAATCCGACATTTCATACGCACCAACGAAATATATATATATATATATATATATACTGGAGACATTCTCCCTTATTCATATTTACACAAATCTAATTCATACAAAATTTGTACGAACATATAACACAAAACTGTATAAAGAATTGAATACACATTAAATCATTTTATATACGTAAATAATTATACAAAATATATATCTATATATATAAAAATGGAGCCAAAACAATGTATACTAACTCATCAATTGAGAACGCCTGGGTCGATTTGACTCAAAGTTTCTTTCAGATGTCGGTAATTACAGTGGGAAGGTTTTTATGAAAGAAAATTTTTACAAAAATCCGCGAAAATCTTGCAAAAATTATTTTAAAGAAACGGCTGGGCCGATTTAATTTAAAGTTTCTGTTAGTGGAAATGTTTTAATGAAAGAACATTTTAAGAAAAATCCGCGATAATGTTGCAAAAATTATTTTAAAGAAACTGCTGGACCGATTTGACTTATAGTTTTTGTTAGTAGTCTGCAATTGAAGTGGAAAGGTTTTAATGAAAGAACATTTTGAGAAAAATCCGCGAAAATGTTGCAAAATATATTTTGAAAGATATTAGCATTTCCACACATTTTATATCGAACATTTATGATTTCATCTCTTCGTAATTCTTATTGGACATATTTTGGGCGAAAATGTGCAGCGTATCATTGAACATTTTCAAAATATTTTATTTTGTTTAATTGGATTGACATTGTATTGAAAATATTTTATGTGAGAATACAAAAATATAATTGAAAAGTATGAATGCACACGCGATCATTGTATGTACATATATCACCCAAAAATACGGAATAATGAGGAGTACCGTTATATGGGAGCTATCATAAAAAGTGGGCGGTAATCGCCAAAAATACCTCGAAACTTGAGTCAATATTAATAAAGAACCCAAAATACCAAATTAATGAAAATTCGGTTGAAACCCGTGTCCAACATCCCCTTACATATCTCTTTTTCATTGCCAAACATCCAATCATATCTCTATGTTAAATATTGCGATCACTATCGTGATTTCGACATAGACTTTTAATTTGATCAATTATATATACATATACTTTTTGGGGTCTCCGGTGTTGCACAGGGAATGACAAATTTAATATACTCTTTACCTTATGACGAAAGGTATAAAAAGCATACATATAACTGGGCTACTGTTATGTGGAAGTCGTATAAACATATTGGTAATGAATCTAATTAAATCCGAATCCTAAATGATAATTCCAGCTCTTGATGTCTTAATTATATGACGTTATTTGAACTTC
Organism: Musca vetustissima; assembly: GCF_032173495.1. Lineage (NCBI taxonomy): Eukaryota > Metazoa > Arthropoda > Insecta > Diptera > Muscidae > Musca > Musca vetustissima. The sequence goes on from NW_026875390.1 coordinate 10,131, forward strand.
CATGAATGCAATAATTACAAAAACAAAAATTATATCCATGGAAATCTTAGAATGGTAAACAACGTTTGTGGTTTCGACAATTGCACCGCTTATAACTCAAGAACAAAAATAAAATATCAAGGCTCGGTTATGAACACCAAATGGTAGATACTCTGAAAATTTATATTTTGTATTGCAGAGATTTATATTGAAATGTGTGCTATA
>NW_026875391.1:0-101397 GCF_032173495.1 Musca vetustissima
TGGGGTCATGTCAAAAATATGCAAAAAATATGCAAAAAATATGCAAAATATATGCAAAAAATATGCAAAATATATGCAAAAAATATGCAAAATATGCAAAAAATATGCAAAATATGCAAAAAATATGCAAAATATGCAAAAAATATGCAAAATATGCAAAAAATATGCAAAATATGCAAAAAATATGCAAAATATGCAAAAATATGCACGGTATGCTAGGTCGATATGCGATAAATATATGCAAAAAATATACAAAATATGCATTGTCGATATGCAAAATATGCAAAAATATGCAAAAATATGCAAAATATGCAAAAATATGCAAAATATGCAAAAATATGCAAAATATACAAAAATATGCAAAATATATGCAAAATATGCAAAATATATGCAAAATATGCAAAATATGCAAAAATATGCAAAATATGCAAAAATATGCAAAATATGCAAACATATGCAAAATATGCAAAATATATGCAAAATATGCAAAATATGCTAGGTCGATATGCAATAAATATGCAAAATATACAAAAATATGCAAAAAATATGCAAAATATGCAAAATATGCAAAAATATGCAAAATATGCAAAAAATATGCACGGTATGCTAGGTCGATATGCGATAAATATATGCAAAAAATATACAAAATATGCATTGTCGATATGCAAAATATGCAAAAATATGCAAAATATGCAAAAATATGCAAAATATGCAAAAATATGCAAAAATATGCAAAATATACAAAAATATGCAAAATATATGCAAAATATATGTAAAATATGCAAAATATGCAAAAATATGCAAAATATGCAAAAATATGCAAAATATGCAAACATATGCAAAATATGCAAAATATGCAAAAATATGCAAAATATGCAAAAATATGCAAAATATGCAAAATATATGTAAAATATATGCAAACATATGCAGAAATATGCAGAATATATGCATAATATGCAAACATATGCAAAATATGCAAAAATATGCAAAATATATGTAAAATATGCAAAATATGCAAAAATATGCAAAATATGCAAAAATATGCAAAATATGCAAACATATGCAAAATATGCAAAATATGCAAAAATATGCAAACATATGCAAAATATGCAAAATATGCAAAAATATGCAAAATATATGCAAAATATGCAAAATATATTCAAAATATTCAAACATATGCAAAATATGCAAAATATATATGCACGGTATGCTAGGTCGCAATATTAAAGATAGAACTTTGAAATTTTGCACATATATTATTATTACTCCTAGGATGTTTGGTATTGGAAATGGGATATATCGGTCCACGTTTTAGTATATCGCCATATAACGGTTATATATGTTTGCATGTTTTATACATATATTTAGCAAATTTTTCATAATGCCCCAAAAATCTAACAGTTGAACCATGAAACGCATACATACACAATTAGATTTCTATAGGTTAAAAATAAAGAAAGCACACAAATTCGAAAACTACCCTGATTTTTTTTTTTTTTTTGATTAAAATGATTGCATATGTGAAATATGTTGCTCATATTTGCACATATTTTGCATATTTTTGCCTATATTTTTCATATTTTTGCATATGTTTGCATATTTTGCATATATTTTGCATATTTTGCATATTTTTGCATATTTTGCATATTTTTGCATATTTTGCATATGTTTGCATATTTTGCATATTTTGCATATTTTTGCATATTTTGCATATGTTTGCATATTTTGCATATTTTTTGCATATTTTGCATATTTTTGCATATTTTAGCATATATTTTGCATATTTTATGCATATATTTTGCATATTTATTGCATATCGACCTAGCATATTTTGCATATTTTTTGCATATATTTTGCATATTTTGCATATTTTTTGCATATGTTGCATATATTTTGCATATTTTGCATATTTTTTGCATATTTTGCATATTTTTTGCATATTTTGCATATTTTTTGCATATCTCGTGCATATGCAAAATATGCAAATATGCAAAAAATTAAAAAATATGAACCCTTCAAATAATTCTAAATCCTTTGAAACGAATTTGTGTCCAATCAGAATTTCGATATCTTTATTATTAAAAAATATGCAAATATGCAAAATCCGAGGTCTAGTCATGACATTATATTGGAAAACATTATGGGGATTATCATTTTTTCATTGTTTGCAATCAGTCGTCGTATTGAAATTGTGATAAGCCAAAAAAAAACTTGTTAAATGCAAATTGGCTTTACGAGAACAATAACAACGAAAAATGTCATTGTTCAACAGAAACTATTTGAATGATATCAGTAGCCGACATCGTTGCCGTTGTCACTGTCGTAACGACAATAACGTTCGAAACCAGAAACGGAAGTCATCGATAAGCATGAAATGGGAAGAACCCCAGAAATTTACAAGGCTAAACGTTGGAATGTTTAAACTTTTATTACATTTGCAAATATGGGCAAATATATAAATGCCAGCAAACTCAATGCTTACACACGTACATACTCGAGCGAGCGAACGAATGCCACATTGATTACTTGTTAAGCCATAAAATGTCAGAAAGAAAATTAACAAAATTTGTCATGTTTTATGTTTTTCATGAAAATTGGAAAATGGGGGAGAATTTTTTTTCATATAACTACACGAGTACGTATCTTTTTGTAAATTCTTATATACTTATGCGGAATGTGTAAAAATAATAGTTTCATATTCACTTATAAATAATGGGGTCTATTTTTATATAGTACATGAAAATATTTAGTTAGGTTGCATGAACCACCCCATAGGATCTGCGATGCACCATTTGCATGAAATCGGTCTAAATTTTGCGTTAAATTAATAACTTCTGAAGCATTTAAAATATGTTGCTGAATTTTAAAATTCAGTCTTTTCCCGTGCGAAGTGGGCTGAATATGGAATAGATTGAATTATGTTTTGCTAATGATTCCCCGATTTTCGGTATATTGATGACAGAATTCGTACAATTTGAATACGAAGCGATTTAAATATTTTGGACTATATACACAAAATAGTTTTGTACACAAATTTACCCTCTTCTCTATATTGAAAAGCTCATAACTTTACCAAAATTTTGATTTTTTTGATTTTTCTTTTGGTATGTGTCGTCCATTATCAGGTCTTAACATACGAAATCCAAATAATATATATCTAGTAGCTGCAAATTCAATATAAGCTCTAAAACATTTTGTTGCCTGTGGGCAACATTAGGCCACAAAGGGTTAATTGTAGTTTTTTTCCGTGTGAAGTAGTGGGCCGAATATAGAATAGATCAAACTATGTTTTACTAATGTTCCTCCGATTTTCGGTATTTGAGGTATTGTGGACATATTTTTAAAGCTAATTGATTGTAGTCTGGCATTTTGTGTTATCTATAACTACCCTGCCAAAAATATTAATATTTTTTCAAGCTTTAAGGGTACCTTAAACAGTACCGCTTCATTTCGGCATCTTGAGGATTTTGAACACCGTTTAGGTACGTTGGATTCTAATTGAGTATAAAATCATCCTGCTAAAAATTATCAATATAAATCCAAACTTTTTGGCAGCCCTCATTTCCCCATATTTCGATATTTTGAGGATTTGGGACACATTTAAAAGTGGCAAGTATTGGCAGCCAAAGTTTGTTTTGTTGGTTCCTTAAGAATACATTTTAAATAGTAAAATATAATTGGATTTAAGATTTGATAACATGCACGCAGCACAAAAAATATCAAGGTATTGGTAAAATTCCAATAACTCTCAAATGAGCTAAGATATTTCAAACCAGTAAGGAAAGTAGTAAAGTCGGAATGGGCCGACTATATGATACCCTTCCCCACTTTGGGGATTTTCTACATATGTATATTTACAGATGTCGTCTTTTCGAAGGAACATTGACATGAAATTGAACGAACTTAAAAATGCGATCTTTATCTACAAGTAAACCGACTAACATTAATCCTTACCCATTTCGACCAACATGAATTGGTCGAAATTATATATGAAAGCTATGCTATATCTAAATCTGAACCGAATTCAAGGAAAATTGCCCGAGATTAATTTATATTAATGTCAGTAAGTTTTGCCAATTGGCTTAGCTATGTGTCTTTAGTACACCATTTACGTAAAATCGGACAAAAGCATATATAGGAACTTGACTTGCGAAAGGTTATAGTAACTTCAGTACATTGTGCAAAATTGTGTGCCGGTCGGACAATCTTTGGTTCTTTAGTGCACAATTTACATTAAATCGGAAGATATATAGGGACTTGGCACACGTCATTCTTGATCGAATTCAGTACCTTATGCCAAATTTCGCCCAAATCTAAAGATATATAGGGGCTTTGGTGCCCCATTTACCATAAATCGGACGAAAATATATATGGGAGCTATATATAAATCAGGATCGATTTTCACGAAACTTATCCCACATCATTCTGGACCTAATTCAGTACTCTATACCAAATTTCGTGCAAATCGAATGATATATAGGGACTTTGGTGCATCATTTACCTTAAATCGGACGAAACTATATATGGGAGCTATATCTAAATCTGAACCGATTTTTTTCGAAACTTGGCACACATCATTCTGCACCTAATTCAGTACTCCATGCCAAATTTTATGCAAATCGAATGATATATAGGGATTTTGGTGCACCATTTACCTTAAATCGGACGAAACTATATATGGGAGCTACATCTAAATCTGAACCGATTTTCTCGAAAATTGACACACATCATTATGGGCCTAATTCAGTACTCTGTGCCAAATTTCGTTCAAATAGAAAGATATAGAGGGACTTTGGTGCCCCATTTACCTTAAATCGGACGAGAATATATATGGGAGCTATATCTAAATCTGAACCGATTTTTCAATAGGGTTCGTCCTTGGGCCAAATAAGTGACTTGTGCCAAATTTCGTCTAAATTGGATCATAAATGCGACCTGTACTTTGTTTACAATTTAACATCTACAGACGGACGGACGGACATGCATAAATCGACTCAGAAAGTGATTCCATTCATATTCTCAAAAGGAACCATGTATCTATCTCGTTTCCTTTTGCCTGTTACAAACATATGCACAAAGACATAATACCCTGTACCTCAGTGTGGTGAAGGGTATAAAAATTCAAAGCATAAAGGATGTTCTATTAGTTTGTCAGAAGTCTTTCTACGATTCTTGTTGTAGGTTAGAACAACTGGAACTTAATAAACTGTTTCATGGCGCCACATTTACGCCCTAAACAATGTCAGAATAGGTAGACCCCTGCAAATATATTTTCGTATATATTCCGCATCCGTATATATTCCGAGTACATAGAACAATATAATTTGTAATAATTTGGAAGTCAACCTGTTAGATGCATTTATCCGTGTAAAATTTCGTAATATTCGGGTCATTATTGAAGACTGTACAGCGATCGGAAACCAGACAGGAATACAACTTTCCATTTCATTTCAATAACTTTAACCGATCATTACTAAAAACAATAGGGGGTATTCTTTGAACCGAACCGAACGTGCAAAGGAAGGAATTGTAGGAATTGTACCCCATATAAACGTAACGATGGGTTTTAGATCGGACTTGACGACATGCCTATGTCTATAAAAGTTGAAATTTGGGATTTTAGCCCAACTTCCGATATTTTGGTCTGAAATATGTTTGGTCTCCTTCCTTGTTTTTATACCCTTCACCATACTGTGGTACAGGGTATTATGTCTTTGTGCATATGTTTGTAATAGGCAAAAGGAATCGAGATAGACCCATGGTTCCTTTTGAGAATATGCATAGAATCACTTCACTCTTCCTATATTTGGGTCTGAAATATGTTTGGTCTCCTTCCTTGTTTTTATACCCTTCACCACACTGTGGAACAGGGTATTGTCTTTGTGCATATGTTTGTAACAAGCAAAAGGAATCGAGATAGACCCATGGTTCCTTTTGAGAATATGCATAGAATCACTTTCTGAGTCGATTTACTCATGTCCGTCTGTCCGTCCGTCCATGTATTTTTGTTAACAAAGTACAGGTCGCATTTATGATCCGAATTGGATGAAATTTGGCATAGGTCACTTATTTGGCCCAAGGACGAACCCTATTGAAATTGGGAAAAATTGGTTAAGATTTAGATATAGCTCCCATATATATTTTACTGACTGAATTGCCTAATGTGATGTCTGCCAAATTTCGTGAAAATCGGTCCAGATTTAAATATAGCTCCCATATATATTTTCGTCCGATTTCATGTAAATGGTGTACCAAAGTCCTTATATATCTTTCGATTGGCACGAAATTTGGCATAACGTACTGAATTGTGCCTAAAGTGATATCTGCCAAGTTTCGTGAAAATCGGTCCAGATTTAGATATAGCTCCCATATATAGTTTCGTTCGATTTTATGGAAATGGTGCACCAAAGTCCCTATATATATTTCGATTTGCACGAAATATGGCATAACGTACCGAATTGAGCTCAGTGATGTCTGCCAAGTTTCGTGAAAATCGGTCCAGATTTAGATATAGGTCCCATATATAGTTTTGTCCGATTTTATGCAAATTTTGCACCAAAGTCCCTATATATCTTTCAATTTGCTCGGAATTCGACATAAGGTACTGAATTACGCCTAATGTGATATCTGCCAAGTTTCGTGGAAATCGGTCCAGATTTAGATATAGCTCCCATATATAGTTTCGTTCGATTTAATGCAAATGGTGCACCAAGGTCCCTATATATCTTTCGAATCGCACGAAATTTGGCATTACGTACTGAAGAGAGCCTAGAGTGGTGTCTGCCAAGTTTCACGAAAATCGGTTAAGATGTAGATATAGCTCCCATGTATATTTTCGTCCGATTTAATGTTAATGGTGCACCAAAGCCCCTATATATTTTCGATTTCCACGAAATTGTATATATATATATATATATGTCCGATTTAATATAATAATGTACCAAAGTTCTTATATTGCATATCGTACTGAATTTAATCCAGAATGATATGTACCAAGTTTCGTAAAAATCGGCTGAGATTTAGATATAGCTCCCTTATATATTATCGATTAATTTTAAGTAATTGACGCACCAATGAACCAATATATGACTGATAGGAACAAAACGTACTGAAATTAATATAACCTGTTTCACTTAAGCGGACCCCCCCCCCCATTCTCGGGGTCAAAATTTTTGTTGATATAATTCGAATCTACACTGATTAAAGAATGTCTCTACAAAATTTCAAGTGAAAATCTCAAGAACTCTTGAAGATATAGCCGATTTATTGTGTCAGCATCAAGTGACGGCTGAAGGGCTTCTCAAACTTTAAACGCGTTTTTCTCTTTTGCGAATGGCGGGCACGATAACGCAAAAACTAATAATCCAACCGTTTCCAAATTTTGCAACGTTTCTCTGGGAGTGTATAGCTCTCGTATGAGCTAGGATAAAGCCAATCGGTGAAGATCTTCCTTATTTTTTAACTTGGTTTTTGGTAAAAAATCGGCGATTTTCCAAAAATATTTTTTCAAAGGTCCACCATTTTGTTAATTTTAGAGCGAAGTCAATAATCCTAGTTCATACAAGAGCCAGACATGTACTCTTTCTAACACCGTTGGAATTTTCGGATTCCGATGTTGCAGTTAGGAGTTATCATGCCCGCCATCAAAGATAAGGACTTTTCTTTAATTACAAAAAACAACAACAAAACAATAACAAAATTTTTTTGTAAATTCTTTTTTTCTCTTTTAAATCTTCAAATATATATGTGCAAAGTTACAAACCTTAACAAGCATTGGTATTGATTTACCAGCCCATTGGAAATCTTGAAAAATTAAAATCGAGAATGGGTGGGGTTCCCTTAAATCGGTTCATATTTGGATATAGCTTCCATATATATTTTCGTCCGATTTCAAGTAAATGGGGCATCAAACTCCTCATGTTTGTCAGATTGACGTGAAAAAATATCCAAGTATCACACAGTAATAGAGTAATAATTGAATATGGCCGTGTGGCAATATCAGCATCACATGCCACGGGCAGCTCTAATCCCTGGTAATCCTGTCATTTTTAATCAACTGTTTGTGAATAGGGTTTTTTGTGTGTTCGCCATTTTGTTTGTGCCATTTAACTTTTAATGCCATGGTATGTTTGTATGTAGGTGTGTGTACATACTCCTACTACAACACCAACCGGATTTTTATCATTAGGGACAATGCAGCAGAAACTAATACCCACATTAAGCTTGACTATCTAAATGTATTATTCTAATATTAATTGTAACATTTAATTTATTTTTTCTCTCCCTCCCCTCTCTCTCTTTTTCTATCTGTATTTCTCCTATTACAGCATGCCGCTATGAAAAAGGCTCCTGGTCCGAATGTGCCACCGGTCAAATGACACGCGCCGACAAATTGAAAGCAACAAGCGATCCATCGTGCGAAGCAACACGTGTCATCAAGAAGAACTGCAAACCAGGCAAATCCAAGGATAAGACTGCCAAGGAACAGCGTAAAAATAAAGATAAAGGTGAGTGAATGAGTGAGTTGAGTTACCCAGTGAATGACAATGATATGTCAGCCTGTCTGTCTGTTTGCCTGGCTTCTTCCCATCCAGTCATTGGCATATCTGGCCAGTAATAAGCTTAAACAGTTAATTACGTTAAGAATGATATTACCTTATAGTGTCAACGGAACGGCAGGAGAAAACAGAATTGTTGAGCGCAAAAACCCACGCCAGGAAGTTGGTAAATTAAGGAAATTATTTATTACCATGGACACAGGGGATAATGATAGTTGGGCATTTTAATTTGTTCCTTCCTTTGCAAATTGAAAACAGGATTTGCTATAAAAATCAATGATGAGTTATAACAAACGTTGGTATTCGAATGCCATAATAGTTAAAATATAGCTATTTTAATCGGTTTACATAACCGTAATGTGTTTAGATTATCTCAATTAAAAACAATGAGAAATTACGCTTTTTTAGATTAGAATGAAAATATTATAATGAATATGTTACATTGGCAACCAGTACGCTAAGAAATCTATTTACATATGGACCATGTTAACCGATTTTCATCAAAACCGTCATACTCTTTTTTGGGTCAGATCCCTTTCCGCATTTAACATTTATTCAGGTTATAATTGTGAATTCTAGAGCGACGGCCCCAATCCTAACTAAATTCATGTCAATTGGTCCATAACTGCGGCCTATATTTTAATTAAAAATTTCTCCCATATAGGACCACTTCCATTCATAGAATTGGTTTTTAGTTTAAAGGTCAACAGCCACCTACTACCAGTTCATTTGATCCGGAAAATATTGACAAATCATTATCGAAACAGTCATTCCAACTACATGATTCACATAATCACTTTGTTGTCTTCGGCTTATAATTGTGGCCTTTAGAGCGACTAGAAAAAAATAATTTTTTGGTCCATTTCATCCAATAATTATGAGAAAACTTTAGGTATCATCATTGATCATAACAGAAATTTCATGAACAATTTCATGACGATCAGCTCAACATCTTCTCACGACGACTACCCCAACAATTGAACATGCCATTTCTTTATAAATAAATCCTGGTAAATGTTACTGAAAATTGCCAGAACATCAAAAGGAAATTACAGAATGGCTATAACAACTGTTGACACTGTTTTTTTAAATAGGGACTATAATGTTAAATTACTGTTTAGAAACGGTAGAATGAGTGAATCGTCTCCTTAAAGGGAAATAATTTTCAGAAAACTTTATTTTTATAAGCGCCTAAAGATATGTTTTAAAATGCAATATTTCCAAATTAGTCCATAATTTTAATGTAGCACGGCAACACTGGCAATAACATTTGAATAGCGCCATCTATTGAAATGCATGTTTGGAAATCACGTGTCTAAAGGTAAGGTCACACTAGGCAAATATTTGACGAAAAGTGTCAAATATTTTTTTGCCATAATCTGACCACAAAATATTTTCAATGGCAAACACAAAAACAGCTGATTTTAGGCAAACAAAATTATTTGACAGTAAACAACATTTTGCGTAAAGTGTCCACAATGTGAACGCCGAATAGCAAATATTTGCCTTATTTTTGGGCAAACATTTATTTGCCCTTACAATATTTTTGTACGGGCAAATTATGAAAAATAAAAACTGATGAAGTGATTGTGTTGGCATTAATATTGTTGGAATTTCGTCATTTCGTTTAAAGCAAAAAAAAACATTGTTTGACAATTTATCCAATCAAATATGGCATTTTTTATTAGTGGAAAACATAATTTCAGGCCCTAGGTACGCTTTCAACCCGAATGGGCTTATTATTGGCATTTCAATTCTTTTTGGTTAAGACACCGCCTCGCTATGTTCAACATAGGTCAATATTTGTATATATGTAGCTGCGATATAATGGCAAAGCCCGATTTAAGTTTTATATATTTTCAAACGATTCTAGACAAACATGGAGTTCTGACATATTATCCATATAAAGGTCCCGCCCCATTTGGGACAATCCTAATATTATTACCAAAGGGGATCTATTTTGGTGCTGAACTTAATCGCAAATTGTTTCATTCATAATTCAAATCCTGGCAAGATCTAGCTACAGCCCCATATATACGTTACATCCGATTTAATATATAAGCTGATACCGTAAGGGTATGATGTATATTGTACTATTTAGAATAATTGCATAGGATACCTTATTAATAACTTATAAAATATACAGGATTTAAAAAATAATCAAAGTTGGTCATAATTTCTCTCAATATTTCCTGACAAATAAATTTATGCTTTCTGACAGTTTGATCAAACTGTATCATGGTGCAAATATATTTTCCAATGTGACCACACGTTTCCAATGTGCCCACTGGTTGAACAAAGAAAACATGTCAAATATTTGAGTGTAATGTTAACACATAATCATGAGTGTTCAAATTTGACATTTTTTGGGGCAAACAAACAATAGATATTTGAGTCAAATATTTGCGTAGTGTGACCTAAGCTTAAGGCTGAAATGTCCCGGAACTCTCATGTCTTTAAATTATAAAAATCGACGTTTTCATAAAATTTAAGTAGGATTTCGTTTCGATTTAAATGGTATCGTGTAAAGTGCTGCTCGATTAGATTTAGATATAGCGCCCGGATTGATTTGAACACAAAGTAGTGTGAATATAAATTGAATAGCCCGCGAGTAAGTAAGGTATCACATAGTCGGCCCTTTCCTTACTAGTTTCAACATACAGACAATATTATTATTGTTATTATTTTTTCATTATTACACCGTTTATAATAGCACATCGGGTGTAAAGAATAATCACAAAAAGTTCCGAAAAAATTGTTCTTTTCCGCATTGCTTGTAGATACAAATAGCTTATCGTTCATGTTAACGGCGATTTATTTTTTATGCTTTACTACAGGTTTTATACGTTGTCGTCGTTGTATCTTTACTTTACGTCCGCAATTTTCTAAATTTATTACGAACATTTGTTCGAAAGTCCCACCAATTAACTTTTCTGAGTAGCACATACCCTCCTGATTATGACAAGCTACAATTCTCTCAGAGAACAACCATAAATTCCACAAAAAATCGGTTAGTTTTCTGTTAACGATATTGTGGGTCCCGGACTTTTCTGCCTTTGTTATGCGATTTCCAATCATGACCTTCAATAGATGGCGCTATCCACATGTCATTGCCAGTGTTACCATGAACACTTCCAATTTGTTTTTAATGCTAAATAATTGCAATTTAAAGCATATTTTCATGCGCCAATAATTTGTTAGCTCATTGGAAATCAAAACAAAATAAAAATTCATTTTTTGTTCTTTTTTGTATTTTATTTATTAGTTTTAAAATTAATTTAAAAATTGAGCTTGCAGCTCCTCTGCCAGAAAACATCAGGACCTGCAAAGGAAAAAAATGAGTATAAACTATTAAAATGAGTGCGATTAAAAAAAATCTTTTTTGATGTCAGTATCTTTGGCGAAATTAGTAAATTTTTTTATTACAAAAATGCCTCTGAATCACAAATAAAATAACAAACACACTGAAATGAATTATAATGATGTTAACCAACACCATGGCAATAACTCACTAATTAGTGTTTTTGTTAATTTCCTGTGAAATTTCATTCTTTTTCCCCTGAATAATTGTTATCGTAACTTCTTGGAACGACAACCAATTGGATTTTCTTAAATTTTCTACATTATTTGTGTTCAAAAGAGTCAATTTGTTTGGAAAACAATTGAATACTTTATTTTTTCTCTTTTTTTTTGTTTTCTTACTTTGACAGTCAGTCAACCAATCAAGGAATTGCCCTGGTCATCCGTTGCCATACTGTACACCAGCATTCCTTTTGGAACCAAAATAAAAAAGAGTTCTTTTGTTACTGCCCTAACTAATTAAAGTTGCAATGGCAACTGCAATTTGTTAATTAATGAGATCGAATAACGATGACAATACAAATATTCAAGAATAATAGAGGTATTTTTTTTTTTTTTGCAATAACGGATATCCAAGCGTGGGAGGGAGAAAAACTTAAATGTATCCAGTTGCTATAAAAATACTAATTAGTACAGTTCTTGGGTTGACAAAAGGTAACGTCGTTACCTGTCAATGTGATGTAGGGAAACTTTGATATGAAGGAGGTTTTGGGATATTCTATGATGTTGCAATTGGTTATTATAACCTTCACAAGTATGTGGTAAGAGCGTCAAGAGTTCGTAACGATGCAAAATATTGGTCATAGGCCCACCTTTTAGTATATCCATCACATCTCGACTAGTCGATCAAGACATGTGTGTCCGTCCGTCTGTGCATTATAATTTGTAAATACTGCCATTGATTAATCCTTACGAAATATTGCATGTACGGTCGGTTCGGCTCAAAAAATTAATGGCAAAAAAATTCTAAGGCATATATATTTACTCCTGAAGATCATATACGAAAATGTTTACAGTATATACAAGAGAAATGATTGGCCTACATTGTTGTGTGTGCTCGGATGCGGGAGTTATTCGAAAATATTTACAGGGGTCTACCTTTTCTGATATTGTTTAGTATTACAAGAGTCCGTAAATGTCACGCTAAGTTCTATGAAATTGTTCATGAAGTTCCTATTGCTGTAGGTTACAGTATCTTGAGAAGTTTTATGTGAGTTCCTGCATATTGGCCTACCTCACAGTGGCTGAGCCACTGGCGGAAATGCGCCCACCAGCACCGAAGTTCTGTATGAATACAATAAGAATCGAATGAAAATTTCTTGTGTCTAACCAAAATGGAGAGTGGTTCAAATACTCGCTTGTAATAGAACTTTCGTTCCATAGGTCTTTTGTGCAGTTTTTCCAATTTTGAAGACAATGTTCGACAATGTTGTCTTCCCCTTGATCTTTCCATCTTATTCGTGACCTTCCCCTTCTGCGTGAACCATCAGCTGGTTCGTTTCTATGTCTTTTGGGCTGGGGCATCTTTATCCATTCTCACAACATAACTCAGCCAACGTAGTTGCTGCAGCTTAATACGTCTAACAATGCCGAGAATAGCTTATACTGCTCGTGGTTCATTCGATGGCAATATTCACCGTCAACGCAGATCGGCCCATAGACCTATTGTTGAATTTTTCTCTCAAACACTTCAAGAGCTCCCTCATCTGCTTGCGTAAGTACCCATGCTTTAGATCCATATAATAGAACGGGTAGTATCAGCGTCTTGTAGAGTGTGAGTTTGGTCTGGCGGGAGGTGGCCTTGCTTTTGAGTTGCTTACTTAGACCATAGTAGCATCTGTTGGCCATCACCACACTTTTCCGAATTTGAAAACTGATGTCATTCGTTTTGTTTATGGCGGCAGAAAGGTAAATAAAATCATTGACTACCTCGAAGCTGTAGTTCTCAAGTTCCACAGTTGGTCCGAGTCTACTGGACGTCTTGCGCGTTGATATCATCAGCTTGGTCTTCTCGCCGTTTACTGCCAGACCCACTTTGGCAGACTCCTTCTCAATTTATTCAAAGGTGACTGTTACCGCTCTCAATGTTCGACCCATTATGTCGATGTCATCGGCGTAGGCGAGTTACATGTGTTGTTTGGTGTACAGAGTGCCAGATTTGCCTCTCGTATGACCTTTTCCAGCAGGATATTAAAAAGGTAACATGACAAACTGTCACCCTGTCTGAATCCTCGTTCGATATTAAAGGGCTCCGAGAGGTCCTTTCCGACTTTAACTGCTGATCTTGTGCTAGATAAAGCTATCCAGCATAGCCGAATTAATGGTGAATTTGCCAGGTCATTAACCATTGGCTTCAGTCGTTCACATAGCACGCTGGATTGCACTTTATATGCGATGGGAAGGAGACTTATTCCTCTATAGTTAGCATATATCGTCTTGTCTCCTTTTTTGTGCACGGTACATAGATTGCTGAGGTTCCAATCATTGAACATGCATTCCACGAGCCAAATTGTACTAATCAGCTGGTGCATGCTCCTTACCAGGGATTTGCCAGGTCTGAAGCCGCATTGGTATGGTCCAATAATGTCATTGACCATTGGCTTCAGTCGTTCACACAGTACGACGCTGCATAGCACTTTATATGCGATGGGAAGGAGACTTATTCCTCTATAGTTGGCACATATTGTCTTGACTCCTTTTTTGTGCACGGGACACAGGATCCTGGGGTTCCAATCATTGGACATGAATTCCTCGAGCCAAATTGTACTAATCAGCTGGTGCATGCTCCGTGCCAGCATTTGACCACTAGTCTTAAATAGTTCGTATTGTAATCCATCGGTTCCTCCTGCTGCTTTATTATTCTTCATCCGATTGATTGCCATTCTGACCTCAGCTTGGCTAGGTGGTAAATACTCTATACCGTCCGTCATCTATTATTGGTTCTGATACCAGAAGCTTTTCAAAATGCTCCTTCCAGATCCTTCGATTTGACTGATGGCATATAATCTAAAAAATCACCCGCCATATCTGGAAACCATGGTATAACTCATTACGCCATAACTCAAAAACATGACTATTAACATATGGCGACATCGAACCTTCTGCATTCCTAAGAAAAATGTATGAAAAATTACAAAATCTTAAATCCATTATATTCCCTTAGAAATATTCTTCCTTAGAAACTAATTTTATAAATCCCTTAGAAAATGTTAAAAAAAAAAAAAAAAAAAAAACAAAAAATCCGCTTCCTGGGTTAATCCTAGAAAATATTTTAAAACTCCATTAATTATTTTGAACTTTCAGCAAAATGTTAAAATAGATCTTCGAAACATCGTGATGGTAGCACATGTATGTATGGTCTGTTCCAGTACTTTTTTAATAGGGAAACATTTCAAAATTGCTCTCAGAGTACAAAATAATTTGAAAAGTTCCGGAACGCAAATCTAGTAAATATGCCAAAATTAGATGGCAATATTTCAAAATCAACATAATAGCCAATCAGAAGTAGGCATTACTCGACCAAATTTCTTGAGTAAAAAGTTTTCAAAGAGAACGCCATTTTGTTTTGTGCTCTCTTAAATTTGAGTCAATGTTTCATCAGTTTTGTGGGTTGAGGAACGGTTTTCGAGTAAAGAGTTGCAAAACATGTAAAATGAGTAGATTATTTTAGGTTCTGGAACGGAAGTGTAATTATTTATTTTTGAAATTGAACTAATTTTTTTCTTCTTATCAATTCTAAGAAAATTTTCGAAATTAATTATTTCTTTTCTTTTATTCTCTTGCAGGTGCCCGCAAAGGACGTGCCTAATTTCCTTTCTAAGTCTTAGCTCACAAAAAAGACTCCCAGCGACATTTATCTCTGAAAAAAACAACTATGAGAGCGCAAGTAAATCGAATCGAAACCAAATTCAAATAACAAGAACAAAACTTAAACTTTAAAAATAAGTCTACAATTATTATAAAATTTAATAATAAAAAAACAGAACAAAAATATAAAAAAAAGAATGAAACAAACCATCCCCTCCCCCTGAAGAGACAACTACCAACATAAAAAAGAATACCAAAAAAATAAGAACATTTATTGATTAAATTTAAGCAACCAATTAAAGACGAGATGAATAACCTTCAAACAAAAATATACTACCTTCTTTCCTCCCCCTCCATAAAAAAAAAAACATAAAAAATAAAATTAAAACACAAGAAAGAATTTTAAATTAACAAAAATAAAATAATAGTTGATGTAACAATTACTCAAAAGAAAATGAAGAAAGAAAAGTTGCAAAACAGAATAAAAGGAAATTGATAAGCAGACAAAAATATGCAACCCAATAAATTTCCATTCAATTTTAAAACTGAAAACAAAACACAAATAGTTTTTAAACCTTATTTGTATTGAACAAAAAGAAAACTATAACCTTATATTTAATCACAACATAAACATACATATTTCCCCCCAAATTTATATACAGACAACAATGCAAGAAATGGATGATATGAACGATTACAACAACACTTTAGAAGTTATAAAACTTAATTGCAAATATAAATTATTTTATGTAATATTTATTTGAAATATATATATTCAAATTAAAGAATTCAATAAAAATCGGATTTGGTCCAAATAAATTTCCAAGTGAGTTTTAAAATTCTTCTTATTAATTTGTAATATACTTCTAGCTTCTTTTTTAAATAAAATTCTTTAATTATTAAAAACTTTTAAAACCTTTTTTAATTTTTAAAATACGTTATTTTAAAAATATTAGTAGTAGGATGTAGTTGTCTAGTTCATTCGGGAACAAGTTCAATTGAAGATTCACTTACGACAATATTTGAACTAGTTCAAAATGTGGCATTTTTACTAGATTGAACTAGTTCACATGCATACTGACTGTATACCATACACTGACAACCTCTTAATGGAATATAAAATAATATGTAAATTGTTGTATTAGTTCACAGTCAAACTAGTTCAATTAACGTTTTACTATAACAGAAGGCTAATGAAATTGTGGGAGTTCGGATAGTCTTGATATATTGAATGGTTGAATAATAAGAAAATTCATGGAACAAAATTAATCAATATGGATATCGTTGAATTGAACTAGTCCACTATTGAACTAGTTTAATTCAACTATTCACTAAAGAGAGCTAACAATAAATTCGATTTAGTTTATGAACTAGTTCACTATTGAACTAGTTTAATAAATCTATTCTTTAAAGAGAGCTAATAATGAATTCGGTTTAGTTTATGAACTAGTTCACTATTAAATTAGTTTAATTCATCTGTTCACTAAGGAGAGCTAAAAATGAACTTGGTTACTTCATTTGTGGACTTGACTGAAAATCCTGATAGTATAAAAAACTCATGACAATTCGTTTGAAAAGGTTTTACTTTTTCATGGGATTGAAACTTGCATCAATGTACAAAAAAGCATACAGGGTTGCCCATATTCGACGGACCCATGTTTTTTTCTTTTTAAATCAAAGAAAAAAATAAAAATTTGGCGGTTGACAATGTTAATCATTTAATTTGTTCCAAGTAGATTTGTTTACATCAATTTTTGAATATGATATCTCTCAAATGGCCACCTCTGGCGTTGATGACGTATTGTGCCCTTTTTGCTGCATTTTCCATCGTTTTTGCCAACATTTCGGCCGGAATAGCGGCTATTTCTTCACGAATGTTGTCCTTAAGCCTTTGACTTCAAATATCCCCACAAGAAGAAGACAGGCGGCGTCAAATCGGGCGAACGCGGTGGCCAGTCCAAATCACCACTCTTCGACATCAAACGGCCCGGAAAAAAATTCTTCAGAAAATCGATTGTTAAGCGACTTGTCTGCGGTGAAGCGCCGTCTTGTTGAAACCAGATCTGCCTCATACGCTTTCGACGAATAATTGGCATCACAAAATTGGTCATCATGTCGCGATAACGCTCCTGATTGATGGTAACAGCATGGTAATTTTCATTTTTGAAAAAAAAAAACGGCCCAATGACCGTTTTCGCACTAACGCCGCACCAAACTGTGACTTTTTCGTCATGAAGAGGCACTTCTTGAATCTCTTGAGGATTTTCAGTGGCGTAAAAACGGCAATTTTGCTTATTTACGGTCACATTCAATGTGAAATGGGCTTCATCGGACATGATAATTTTGTTCAAAAATTGCTCGTCATCTTCGGCCATTTCGATGACTCTTTGGGCCCATTCCAATCGACGAGGTTTGTCCGCAGGCAACATTCTTTGCGTCAATTGAATTTTGTACGGGTACAAATGCAAATCAATGCGAATAATCCGTTGTAAAGTGGACCGAGCCATGCCCAACTGCTGAGAACGGCGTTTTGGGATGTTCTTGGGGACTTCTCAACACTGGCTCGTACGGCAGCGATATTCCCGGCCGATCGCCTTGGTCGACTTTTATATGGCCTCTTCGGATTAGAAAAAGTCTTACCAGTCGAAAAATTTTCGTATAAACGCTTAATGATGTTCTTAGAAGGCGCACTTCTCACATTTTTTAATGTTTTAAAAGCACATTGAGTTTTCACAATTGACTTCTTCTGTTGAATGTAAATTCCAACTATTTCAGAGCGCTCGCGTGGCGTGTATTGGTTCATGGTAAAAATCTGCTTCGACTGACGTTTCAAACGCGGTATGTCATTAAGCGATGTGACATCTCTGTCAAAAGTTATGGCGTTGCCAGATGGGTCCGTCGAATATGGGCAACCCTGTATATGTCACTAATATTACAAATTCTAAGTCTGCTGTATATGAAGACTTCGTATGGGTACCTATCAAAACACATCTTCAAATTTATTAAACAAATATTTAAATAGGTCAACAAACAGTTAACCATACGACATAGAATTACTATGTATACTTCAATGTTATTTGACAAATGTCCGTCTAGATTTCACTCATCCGCGAATGAACTAGTTCCATTAAATATTTCACCACAAAAATTAATATGAACTAGTTCATACTGAACAAAATAGATGAACAAGTCTAATTGAAAATGTTGGAGCTTTTTTTTTGAATATACTAAAATAACCCAAAACTAGTTCCGTCGCTTTTCTAAGAGTTGTTGTTCTATGGACTTTTTGACATTTAATTCCTTACTTCTTCATGATCCGCTGGGTCGTTACTCAAACATACTTATCTTACCGTTATGTTGAATAGCGAAACTTTTAAAGCTGGTACGTCACATTGCTTGTCACTTACAAGGTCTACCATCAGAACAAAGTGCTGTGTTTCCGAATTGTTGGGAAAATCCTTTGTTCTTTCAAGACGAAAACTAACTTATAACCTAGAAAAATCTGCTCTGAAAAGGAATGTTCTGGTGTGATGCCAAATGTCCGAACCATTGACACGCTTGAATTTAATTCGTAGAAGCAATTTCGCAACAATAGTCGACATAAATACAACTTATCAAGTAAATACATTTGTAAGCCACATTGCCCAATATGCCTGATGAGCCGCTTAACCAACGGCGAAACGCGTCGCATAGTGGTGGGAATGTAGTATCTCTCTGGCTTTCCTTTTCATTGCTACGCCGATCATGTAGCTCATCTCGAAAGAGAAATTAATAAAAAAAACTTATAATCTATCCTAGCCGTCTAATCACTCTATTCACTAATTTGCCATTCGGATCCTCAGTACACCTCCTTCACAAATGTAATGTTTAAAGTGGATTATCACTTTAAACATCACGAGGGCTGTCAAATTTAACCTCAAAATGTAAGGTACCATAGATTATTCGTTCAAGAGAGTATCTAAGCCACTACATTGAGCCTGTCTGCCTTAGTTGCAATCAACTTAGTTTGACACAATGCGTTCCAATCGGGGTTTTGAACACAGAAAATTTCAGACAAGGTACGTTGGTTAAAATGATCTATCAGCTTCAACTCTTGAGTCGGTTTTTTTAAGAGTGTAAATCAAGAACCTTACGAAGAATTTGTCACAAAATGGTCTGGGCGAACCCCAATTCCAGAAAACGCCACGGATTTAAGGGGACCCCACCCATTCTCGGCTTCAAAACATTTAATTTTTTATTTTGATTTAATTAGAACCTACACTAATTCAAGAATGACCCTATAAACGTTCAAGTGAAAATCCCAACAATTTTTGAAGATATAGCCGATTTATTGTGTTAGCATCAAGTGACAGCAAGAGGTGTTCCCAAACTTTAAAAGCGTTTTTCTTCAAATAGCGTTTTTGCGAATGGCGGGCACGATAACTCAAAAACTAATAACCCAATCGATTTCAAATTTTGGGAAGTTTCTCTGTGAGTGTATAGTTATCGTATGAACTGCGATAAAGCCAATCGGTGAAGATTTTCCTTATTTTTGAAATTAGTTTGTGGTCAAAAATAGGCGATTTTCCAAAAATAATCCGAGAGCCAGACATGTACTCTTTATAACACCGTTGGAATTTTCGGATTCCGATGTTCCAGTGAGGAGTTATCATGCCCGCCATCAAAAATAAGGACATTTCTTTGATCACAAAAAACAACAACATTGTTGTTTTTGTAAATTATTTTTCTTCCTTTTTAAATCTTCAAATATATATGTGCAAAGTTTCAAACCTTAACAAGCATTGGTATTCATTTACCAGCCCACTTAAAATCTTAAAAATAAAAAATCGAGAATGGGGGGTTCCCTTAATTGATTTGAATCATTTCAGCGGTAACGATATTCTAAACATTTCGAACGAACCCTTGTCTCAGACAATTTGTCAAAATTCCTAATTTTACTAATTTTTAAAGTGCTCAAATTTCTTGTTCAAATTCACATTAAAAAATTCTTCAATTTCATAACCACATTCAATTTAATTAAATTATTTACCAATTAACATAAAAACAATTTGTTTACGTCCTTCAAACACCAAAAGTTCTAAACCACAAAGTTAAGATAATTAAATTACATACTACAACAACAACAATAAAGCAACATTTAACTACTATAACAACAGTACAGAAACCATACATACTTACAGACAATTAACAAGGAAGAATACAAAAATAATAATAGACAACAACTTATCATTACCAATATAGACTATTTTCAATATCCCTCAAAAATTGAAAGGAAATAGCTGAGTACTTTGCCCAATAACATTCGAATACAAAATTAAAAAATATATATATAAATATATATAATAAAAATCCATATGAAACAAAATCATACTCCATACTTCTATCTCCTCATATTTACATCGACTTTCATTAATTTTACTCACAAAACAAACATCCCCAACAATTATATTAAATATACAAAACAAGAAAAAAAATTAAAAAAATATATAGTAATTTATTAATTACATTAAAAACAAATAAAAACCCATACAAATTATAAACAAATAAATTTAATAAAAAAAACAACAAATTAAAAAAGAAAAACAAACAACTGATCAATTTACCCCCACAAAAAAAAAAACAACAACAACATGCAAACAAAGACATGACAATTAAATGACAGTGAACATCATAACAAAAAAAAATATTTAAAATAATAAAAAAACAAATAAATTATATAATTATTATTATTGATTTATGTAAGATCCAAATTACAAATTCATTGAAGAAAAAAAACACAAATCAAAAAAAAAATAAATTTAACAAGAAAATAAAAAGAGAAAAACATGAACCACAACAACAACAACAACTAAACATTTTCTTATAAATTTATAAGTTTTAAGGTATATTGAGATAAACAAAAAAGTAAACAAGACGAGTAAGAAACCAAAAACAAAGATAACAAATAAATACAAAATTCAAAACATAAAAAATATATAATTATTATTAGTTGTATCCTTAAACTGATCAATAAAAATTACAAAAGTTTAAAACAAAACCAAACAACAAGATATTGTTTTATTTTTACACCCTACACAACTATGTTGTCACGGTATTATAGCTTTGTGCAGCCCCAAAAGTTTGTAACGCCGCGAAATATTGTTCCTAGACCCACCTTTAAGTATACCGATCGTCATATCTCGACTAGCTGAGTCGATCCAGACATGTGTGTCCGTCCGTCCGTCCGTCTGTCCATTATAATTTGTAAACACGATACAGGCCACAGTTATGGACCAAACTTCACGAACTTTTGCATGTAGGATGGGTTCTTTTTTGTCGGTTTTTCTGGTCGCTCCAGAGGCCGCAGTTATGGTCCGAACATCGTGAAATTTTACATGGAGAAGGGGATCGGGCCTTAGAATAAGCATGCGTGTTTTGATAAATGTCGGTCAATATTTAGCGGGTCAAATGTACC
This sequence comes from Musca vetustissima, assembly GCF_032173495.1. NCBI lineage: Eukaryota > Metazoa > Arthropoda > Insecta > Diptera > Muscidae > Musca > Musca vetustissima. The sequence goes on from NW_026875391.1 coordinate 22,180, forward strand.
CTGACTTTTGTGTGAAAAATTATAAAATTTTTATTCTGGGGCGTATATACTTGCTCCTGAAGGACATATACTGGAGATGGTGATAATATGTCCAAGATGAGTTGTTGACCTTCAAATTGATACCAATTATATGGCTGTATGTACTCCGATGCGGGAGTTATACATAATTAAGTAAAGTTGACTATGTGCATATAATTACTTTTACTCCAATAGAGGACGGAAATGTCGCGCTGATCGCTTTGAAATTGTACATGAAGTTCCGATTATGGTCAAGGACGACGCTTATAGTTTTCGGTGAAGTTGAGATTTCATTCAGGGGGTGCAATGAACCGAAAACTTTAATTTTGTCAGATTTTCTACTCGCTCTAGAGGCAATTATTATATACAGAACATCAAACACTTTACATCGTGAAGGGGATCTGACCAAATACTTAGAGCGGCTGTTTAGATGATGATCGGTCAATTTTCCAGGGTCAAATCAACCAAAACCTAAAGTGATCAATTTTTTTATTGTAAGGCGTAAAATGCACTTTAAGCAAAAACATTTTGGAAAATATACAAGACTTAGAAAGAGGAGTTGTTGATCTATAATCGTTAAAAAGGGTGCAAATATCACGAAATATTGATCAGGCTCAGAATATAGAACCACCGAAGGTGTGCTTTTCGTGGTAGTTGTGTAGGGTATCATATGGGCGGCCCCGTCCGACTATACTGCTCCGCTCATTGGTTGAACTTGCAAATAGTCGAAGTCATAAATGACAGGTTATGCCATGGTAAATTTTTGTTAGGAAGATTTGATACACAATGAGAACCTTATTAGAGCCAATTTGTGCTCAAAGTCCCCAAACTCCCCAAAATACCGAATAATGGGACTATCATCAAATGTGAACAGATATTGATAATTTCTGTTAAAGAGATCTGCTTGGGAGCTTTGGGAAATCAACGCACAAAAATGTATAACAATGTGTCTGCGAAAATGCCATAAATGCATAAATTGACATATAATTTTCTGCTGATCAAGAATATATATTTTTATGGGGTCTCCGGGAAGGTGTTGAAAACACTGGCTTAACATGTAAATTCTGTAAATCCATATTTTACCATTTTACAGAAGCGACAAAAAACAGCCTGTGACACGTGATAAATTGGACTTAGCGTCTTCACTCATCGCAGATTTTTTTACTCATTGTAGATTTTTTCTTAAAAAATGTCAATAACAGGCAAAACTAATCGAGACAGACCCATGGTTCCTTTTGAGAATATGCATAGAATCACTTTCTGAGTCGATTTATGCATATCCGTCGTCCATCCGTACGTCTGTCCATGTTAAATTGTAAACAAAGTACAGGTCGCATTTATGATCCCAATCGGATGAAATGTGACACACTTCATTTGTTTGGCCCAAGGACGCACCCTATTGAAATTGGGAAAATTCGGTTCGGATTTAGAAATAGCTCCCATATATATTGTCGTCCGATTTGCACGAAATTTGGCACAGCGTTATGAATAAGGTCTAGAATGATGTGTGATAAGTTTCGTGAAAATCGGTTCAGATTTAGATATAGCTCCCATATATATCTTCGTCCGATTTAAGGTAAATGGTGTACCAAAGTTCCTATATATCTTTCGATTTGCACGAATTTTGGAATAGCGTTCTGAATTAAGTCTAGAATGATGTGTGCAAAGTTTCGTGAAAATCGGTTCAGATTTAGATATAGCTCCCATATATAGCTTAGCCCGATTTTAGGTAAATAGTCCACTAAAGTCCCAATATATCTTTCTATTTGCACGAGATTTGGCACAGAGTAATGAATAAGGTCTAGAATGATGCTGTTAAGTTTCGTGAAAATCGGTTCAGATTTAGATATAGCTCCCATATATATCTTCGTCTGATTTAATTCCCTATATATCATTCGATTTGCACGACATTTGGCATAGCGTACTCAATTAAGTCTAGAATGATGTGTGCAAAGTTTCGTTAAAATCGGTTCAGATTTAGATATAGCTCCCATATATATCTTTGTCCGATTTAAGGTAAATAGTGTACCAAAGTCCCAATATATCTTTCGATTTGCACAAAATTTGTCATAGCGTACTGAATTAATTCTAGAATGATGCGTGCAAAGTTTTGTGAAAATCGATTTAGAGTTAGATATAGCTCCCATATATATTTTCATCCGATTTAAGGTAAATGGTGCACCAAAGTCCCTATATATCATTCAATTTGCACGAATGTTGGCATAGAGTACTGAATTAAGTCTAGAATGATGTTGCAAAGCTTCGTGGAAAGATCCATAGCTAGGCCGATTTACACAACGTACTGAAGTAATATAAATTAGTCTTTCCCTGAAATCGGTTTCCCTGAAATCGGTTCTGATATAGATAAATAACAAAAACACGACGTCTGTTAGAATATATATGCACAATGTATCCAAAGTGGTGAACGGTATCATATAGTCGGCCCAGTCCGACTTTACTACTTTCCTTACTGTTTTTTTTTTCGAGTCAATCTATATATAGATCACAATTGAAAACCGAACATCACAACAGTACCTACGGTGAAGGGAATTTGGACAAGTGATTAAAAGGGCTGTACTAAATGTTAGTAATATTTGTTGACCTCTAGTCGGTCAAGAGGGTGCAAATATCGTGAAAAATATCCCAAGCTCAGAATATAGAACACACAAAGTTAGATTTTCGCGGAAGTTGTGTAGGGTATAAAATGGTCGGTCCCGTCCGATTATACTGCTCCGCTCACTGGTTTATCATTATAAAAATTTTGCGATGCAAGAAAATTATGGTAATCGTTTAATGCATTCGGACTGTATGGCGGATGCATTAAAACTTCCCATCGAAGTTCTCTAAGGTTCGGCCGAGTCACTGTCGATGTGTGTGGCCTAGCGTTGTCCTGGTGGAAATAGTTTAAAACGGTTTTCACAATTTTAGGCGCTTGGCTTGCATTTTCCCCATTGTCAAAGAAAAACTGTAAAATGTACCGAATTGTCTCTTTGTTCGCTTTCATATTTAATATCCTGTAACTCACAACTGAATGCACCAAACAGAAAAAATATTTTTTTTTACTGCGAAATGTCACCTTTCCAGCGAGCATAAATTTGATATTATGTGATCGATACGTTACGAGAAATCTATCAGTACAGTCATCTGCCGAAAATATAATGGATTTTCCCATCCTAAAATCATGTGAATTGAATATCCGATTTAAACTAAACCTTGCACAACCTATTATCTTTACCAATCCTAGATCAAGTCAGAAGATGGGTCCCATTGGTTCACTGAACTTGTAAATTTATTTTTTTAGCGAATTGAATAACCGACAACAACCTATTTGATAGAAACATACACCATACATAAAGCAAATAATAAAACATGTGCGTAATTCCGAAGACTTCCGGAAACCATAGGCTGAGCGTATATATCTGTCAGCAAAACCGACTGACACTTTTTATTTGTTATACCCTTCACCACACTGTGGTACAGGGTATTATGTCTTTGTGTATATGTTTGTAACATGCAAAAGGAATCAAAATAGACCCATGGTTCCTTTTGAGAATATACGTAGAATCACTTTATGAATCGATTTATGCATGTTTGTCAGTCCATGTTAAATTCTAAACAAAGTACAGGTTGCATTTATGATCGGAATTAAATGAAATTTGCCACAGCTCATTTGTTTGGCATAAAGACGAAACCTATTGAAATTTGGAAAAATCGGTCCAGATTTAGATATAGCTCTCATATATAGTTTCGTACGATTTTCACTAAAATGGTGCACCAAAGCTCCAATATTTGGCCGATTTGCATAACGTACTGGAGTTAGAATAACCTACTATGTGGAAAGTTTTGCTGAAATTTGTTCAAATTTAGATATAGCTCCCATATATAGCTTCTTTCGTATTTCGGTTTTTCTTGGAATCAAATTACCATGTCCCGATCGATTTTAGGTATTTTGAATGTAAAAATTTCAGTGAGCAAATTTTCTTATACCATCGTTCTGTGTAAATTGTCTGCTAGTCTGTAAATTATCTGCTAGAAGTCACTCACTAAGGATCTTCAACACTCCGGAAAATGGGCTAAGAGCTAAATCAAAACACCCACAATCACTTCGGTTATAAATTCAGCTAGCACCATCGAAAAATCATAATTGGAACGGACCCTTATATATTTAATTTTCTGTTGCAGCTGATTACCATGTCTCACTTGTATTCATGCGCCCTTTCTTATGCTTTTGTATTTTTTTAGATCAAGTCCGAATATGAGATCCATCGATCCACTCCATGTGGAATCTCCCCCTCCACAATCAAACATATTTTCTGTATGGTCCTCTATATTCATAAATTAATGTTATCTTTATGAATAAATACCAACAATAACAACAAAACCACATAAAATTCCTACAAATATTTTGAAATTTGTTTATATAAAGCTTTATTGTTTAAATGGACGACTATTGTATTTACCATGAATACGACGTCCGAGGTTGGAAACACAACTGCATTTGATTGTACATATGGGTGTAAAGCAGAAATCGCCTATGTCAAATTTGATAAAAAAATTATTTTTTTTTTTACAAATTTTAATAAAGACGATTTAACACAATTCAATGCTTATATATACTTCAAATCTTAATTTTTTGTTATTTTAGAAATAATCAATTTCTATTGAAAATTCCAGTTATATGTATGTGTGAATATGTTCGCCTACGGGCACATTCACCAACCAACAACGACAACAACAACAAAAGTTTCATTCAAACTCGCCATTTTTCGCGGAAACCGCCATGGTTTTATGAGGCCAACAACCGCATAAAAAGGGGGACACGTAGCCTTTGTTCCAGAGGCCAACAACCAAAAAGCTATTACCCCATTGACAAAACAAAACTCAAAAAAAAACTTCCTTACATACATACTCACAGTGATTTTGGATGTGTGTATGTTGAACCGCAGGCCATAAAAACAAAAACTTATCCTTACCACAGGCATTCTACGATTGGTTGGTTGGCTGGCTAGCTGAAGTTGTAACTGATTTCAGTTCCAGCTAGAATGAATGCAACGCTTGAAACATTTGCCATTGGAAAGCGTCGCATCAACCGAACCATGTTACCGGAGCGTAATATTATGGAGACAATAAAACCATTCAAGTTTAGGTCCAGCGACAAAGAAATAAAAGTTAGAGGGAGAGAGATAAAGAAGAAGCCCCAACCATACAATGAATACTAGATAGAACAAAAAACTAGGGATCTTGTTTTTCGGAATTTGGAATCTATTGTTATTGGAGGCAACATAGTTTATGGGAAATATTTCAAAAAAGTTGCAAACTTTTTTTGCTGTAAACAAAACAAAATAACATAACATAAAAAATTGCAACTATAGAAAAGAAGAACTTCGTATTAGGATTTGTTTTGGGGTATTAAATAGCGACAGATAAAACAGGCATGTTACAAAATAGAGTTAACATTTAAACGTATATTTGCTTAAATATATTTTCATGGAGTTTTCGAAGTGTGGATTTTTTAAGAATGAACTATTTCAGTAATATCGAAAGTGTAGATTTTTCTACTATAGTTATTATTTGTTAAGGAAAATCAGAAGAATGTCATTTTTATCATTGAAGGATAATTTTGAAGCGCCAATTTCTCAAAGTATATTTTTACTAAGAGTATACACAGCATCACAGAGCAAATTACCATGCCTCGGTCGATTTTAAATATTTTTAATGTACAAGTCATTGCGGTATATGTCAAATTTCGGATTGACTGAAACGATATTTTTATTTGTTTGAACTTTTAAGTGATTATTTATACTCTTTCGAGTCGAGCTTGATGATCTAAGTTTTGCAATGAAAAGGAAAGCCAGGAGAAGAACCTACGTACCCACCATTATGCGACGCGTTTTGCCGTTGGTTAAGCGGCTCATCAGGCATATTGGGCTATGTGGCTTTACAAAGGTCGTACGTTGATAACTTGTATTTATTCCGTCCTGATGCGAAACTTGCATATGCGAATTAAATTCAAATTTGTCGATGTTCGACATTTGTCTTCATTCTAGGAACAGTCCTTTTCAAAGCAGATTTTTATTGTAGCGATGGATAATTAATCCACACACATACAATTGCCTCCATGGTATACACATGTTTTTGCGCAACCGTTTTGGATGTGTGTTGATGGCTCAGTGGTCTGGCAACATTTGTGTTGCTCCGAGGACATAGGTTCGAGGGCTAGCCGTGCTCAGCTGAAATTAATTTTTGTTATTTGAATTTTGCCTTGTAAGGGCAGTGATCATTTGAAAGTAATTTTAAGTGATTATTTATATTCTTTCGAGTCGAGTTTGATTATCTAAGTTGATGATCTGTTTGAACTATATTTTTTCAAGGACTGTCTGGAGTGGATTTTAAAATTTTTAAAAACAGTCTGAAGGATTAAATTAATTAAATTTTTAGGCAGAGTTTAAACGTCAACTAGGTACTCGATTTGTGGCTGCGGATTTTGAGAAGTTTTTATTAAAAAAAAAAACATTTTAAAAGATCCACTATTTCACATAGTTCATAGTTCATCATGTACTCCTTATCCCGTTTCACCGCCGTCGAAGGAGGTATCCTTAATGTATTTTTGCTACTCCTACAAGATTTAGGGTTGAACATGCGAAGTATTTGGACATGTAATATCAAGCGATTGGAATACCCAATTTGATCAAACTTTGCACAAACTTGTTTTCGGCAGATGGCTGTACTGATAGATATCAGTATCGATCAAACAATGTCAGATTTATGCTCGTTGGAAGGGTGACATTTCGCAGTAAAAACCCAGTAAGGAAAGTAGTAAAGTCGGACGGGGACGACTATATGATACCCTTCACCACTTTGGGTATATTCAACATATGAATCATGACAGACGTCGCATTTTTGAAGGGCTATAGGAGCTATATCTAAATCAGAACCGATTTTCACGAAACTTAACACACATCATTCTACAATTTATTCAGAAAGCTATGCAAGATTTCGTGGAAATCGAAAGCTGTATAGGGACTTGGATATACCATTTATATTAAATCGGACGAACCGATTTTAAATAAACTTAGCACACATAATATTTGGCTTATTTCAGTACGATATGCCAAATTTCGTACAAATCGAAATATATATAGGGACATTGATGTACCATTTACATTAAATCGAACGAAAATATATACGGGAGCTACATCTAAATCTGAACACCATTTACCTATATCTAAATCTGGACCGATTTTCAAGAAACTTGACACACATCATTCTAGACCTATTTCTTTACGCCGTCGTGTCGTGAATTGAAAGACATATAGGGACTTTGGTGCACCATTTACATTAAGTCGGACGAAAATATATATGGGAGCTATATCTAAATCTGAACCAAATTTCTGGAAACTTAACACACATCATTCTAGACCCAATTCAGTACGCTGGGCCAAATTTCGTGCAAATCGAAAGATATATAGGGACTTTGATACACCATATGGGAGCTATATCTAAATCTGAACCGACTTTTCTTAATTTCAATAGGGTTCGTCCTTGGGCCACATAAGTGACCTATGCCAATTTCCGTCCAATTCGGTCATAAATGCGACCTGTTCTTTGTTTATAATTTAACATGGACAGACAGACGGATGGGCGGGCGGACATGCATAAATCGACTTGAAAAGTGATTCTTTGCATATTCACATGGTTCCTATCCTATGTTTCCCTTTCCTGTTACAAACATATGCACAAATACATAATAATAATGAATTTCTTTTTCCCCAACCTAATATTTTTACCATGAAGAAAGCCTGAAAATGGAACACATCGATCCACTGCTTCGGAAATCTCCCTCACCACCAAAAATATGTTTCTATAGAGCAACGTCTTCTGGTACCTCCTCACAGCAGATGTTCAACTATTTGATAAAAAAATTTAATTTTTATAAATCGTGACATTTTTTTACTTGTTCTGGGCAGAGAACATTTCAAGTTGTCGATTCATGCTATAACCATTAAAATATACCATAGCACTGCTTGACACTATGTTGATGATTATCTTCAAATTACTAATAATTTTCAATATCATTATAATCACCAGTTCTACAGATTTAATTGACAGCCAATTCTTGTTAATAAATATTTTGACACATGTCAATGTTATAAAACATTTTTCGAATATAAATTATATTCACAAAAATATGAACTTTTGACTTTGACATCATGACATTGATATAAATGATATAATGCCCACAATGATATAAAATTTTACTGGTGTAAAGCTCAAAGTGCACAGATATGAACTATATAACCTTATAATAGATTTTTTGCCAAACAATTGTATTCCTGGCCCATAGTATGTCCCATTAGAGACATTTTTGAATGTCCACCTCATGTCAGAGGGTATAATAAGTTAAAATATATTTTTCCAAGGATTATTCTCATAATTTTTCTGGATCATACAATTTAATACTAGCCCTATGGCATATATATTCCTTTTTTATTGTTCCAGACGACTCAATACAATAGCAAATGTATGTATGTATATGCCTGTCCTATTTTCCTATACCTAATCTCATACAACAATTACAGTCACATACAGCATTACGTCAATGGCTTAGATGCCATTCAACCGACCAACCACATAAAAATATGCACTGTTGCCATAGCTTTGTTTTATCGCATTAAATAGCGATTTGCTGGGACACAATGAATGTTGTGGCAACAAAGTCATTGTTATCAATCCACTCAATTTACAGGCTTTTCCATAAGCCATGAAGTTCATTTGAGAACAAAAAACAAAAAAAAGAAGAAGAAGAAAAAAAAAACACCAACTGAAATTACGCAGCTAAGACTAAAAGGATATTAGAGCCACACACACATACACATCAATGAACACTACTTGTTTGCGTTTGGGTGTATGCGTGTCTGTGGCGATGAGTTGATCGAAATAAGTATTTAAATTTTTTGCTGTATATCATTTGAAATCATTGAAAAAATCGAAATTTTTCATGGGGTTTAATATTTGCCCACCGTAAAATATTTAAATCTTTTATAATTAATTTTATTTATTTTGCTTGATTTCTGTAACAAATAACATCTGATTATTGTATATCAATAAAAATGCATAAAATAAATTAAATAACTATTGTTATTATCGAGGAAAAAACTAGTTATATTCAACATTGTTGGCATTTGAATTTCACTGGGAATGTATTTTTAAATTGCTGCAATTTCATTATTCTGTTCAATATTACGCTAATGAGGCTATTGTTAAATATCACAAAAAGCAGCAGCAAAAAACCTCCATGTGTTAAATACCTACAAATTAATCATTATACAATAATATATCATTATTATTGTAATGGTGTTTGTTTTTAGTTGGCATATAAATTAAAAAAAAAAAAACTATTTAATTGGATTAAATAAACATACATCAAAAGCTGGATCAGCATAATCACATGCTTATATACACATATATTTGTATTTATTATTTATAGGCAAAAAATAAACCAACATCGAAAACAACATTCATTATGAAGGCTATATTAGTTAGGATTTTCAGATATAAAACAATATTAACAATTTAGAATGTTTAAATAAAAACATTATTACAACACAGCCATGAATATTAGATGATTTTTTTAATATTTTAATATTTAAGAAAAAATACAATAAATTCGAAAAACCTAAAATTTGTTAAGATTTAAAACTGTTAAACGTGATCAAATTAATTTTATTTTGAGATATGAATGGCGTAGTGGTTTTTATTAAAGCTTAGAACAGTGATTGGGAACTGTATTCAAGGGCACCCTAACCCATTCTCGATTTCAAAAATTTTGGTTTTTTATTTGATTTCAATCTACACTAATTCAATAATGTCCCTTTAATTTCAAGTGAAAATCGCAACTCTTGAAGATATAGCCGATTTATTGTGTAGGCAAGATTGTTTTTCAAACTTTTAACGTGTGTTTTTCGTTGCAAATGTTAACACCTTGTTCTGTACTTACATAGCTATCGTATGAACTACTACGGTCAAGCTCATCCTTATTTTCTAACTTGCTGTGTAGCCGGTTAAAGGTAATTTTTCAAAAAAGAAAAAAAAAACATATAATTGTTTATCCTTAAAGTCCTCAAGTACTTATATACAAAGTTACAAGTCCTCAATGTAATGCACGACCACCTGCCTGGTCGAACTTTGGATACCCTCCAACTGACAGATACTTGAAATGAAAATATAGGGAACATACCTACGGTTTATGTAAACCATTGAAACCCCCAAAGCGTTGACTGATACCGATATTTATAATTTGTAGTGGAGACATTTCGTACCCAAAAAGAACCCAATGTACCAAATTTCAGCGAATTCGGTTGGTTGGTAAATTTGTGGTACCGTTATATGGGGGCTACCAGCAAAACTGGACCGATATTTATAATTTGTAGTGGAGCCATTTGGTACCCAAAAAGAACCCAATGTTCCAAATTTTAGCGAATTCGGTTGAAAAGCGCACTCAAGAACAACAAAATATCGAAAATTGGGCGGTACACTTATGGACGGATATGGCTAGATCGTCTTAGAATTTTACCCTGGGTCTCAAATTAATATTTCGATGAGTTACAAACGGAATAACAAAAGATGGAGGGTATACAAATTTATATTAAAACCAGTGAGCGGAGCAGTATAGTCCGACGGGGCCGACCATATGATACCCTACACAACTACCACGGAACTCTAACTTTCTGCATATCTTTATTCCAAGAATGGGCAATATTTCGCGATATTTGCACCCTCTTAACCGATTAGAGGTCAATAGCTCCTATTTCTTGCCATGACATCTATTTCGAATTATGTTTTATTTCATAATACCCATTTTTTTCATTTTACACAGAAAGGTCTTGGTTGACTTGACTTGGCTGAATAGTGACAGATAATTACAAAAGCCCATCAAATTAGTTGGCCAGATTCATTTTCCAGTGTAATATTCGGCTTATAATTGTGACTTAAAAAAAAACACAATAAAAATACGTTTCGGTCCACTTCATCCCAAAATTATTATATCATCCCAAATTATATTATAATCACCGCAAATTATAGGCGTTGTCCTTGACCATAACCGGAACCTCATGGAAATTTTAAAAGCGATCAACTGTAAATATTTAATAGTAACTCTTATATCCGAACACATACGGATCTATGTTCTTCAGGAGTAAATATATACGCGATAGAATACAAATTTTGTCATTTTTCACACAAAAGTTAGGGTCCACTTGACCCGCTAAATATTGACTGATCTTTATCAAAACAGGCATGCTTATACTTTGACCCAATCGCCTTCTCCATGCAAAACTTCGCTGTTTTTGGGTAATAATTGCGGCTTCTGGAGCGACCTGAAAAACGGACAAAAATATAGTTTTTGGTCCATTTCATCCCCTAAATATTAACCGGTCTTTTCCAAAAACAATAAGGATCTTCATTGGCCAGAACCGATCCTACATGCAAAATTTCGTGATTGGTCCATAACTGTGGCCTGTATCGTGTTTACAAACTATAATGGACAGACGGACGGACGGACACACATGTCTAGATCGACTCAGCTAGTCGAGATATGACGATGGGTATACTTAAAGGTGGGTCTAGGACCAATATTTCGCGGCGTTACAAAATTTTGGGGCTGCAAAAAGCTATAATACCCTGACAACATAGTTGTGTAGGGTATAAAAAACTGTGTCATAATACACACAGTTGTTTTTGTATTTGAAATTGAAAAACGGTCAAAATGACCACCTTCGGCAATCTAGTGTTAAGTGACGACAAGATTGTTTTTCAAACTTTTAACTGTGTTTTTAGAAATGACGCGTACGGTAACTCAAAAACAAATTTATGACTTAAAGTACTTATATACAAAGTTACAAGTCCTCAATGTAATGTACGGCCATCTGCTGGAAATATAAACAATCGGTCAGGCCGAACTTCGGATACCCTCCACCATTGGTATACTGAAAGATACTTGAAATGAAAATATAGGGAAAATGTAAACCATTGTGTACACCAAATACAAATCTCAGCATTTTTTAATGAAAACCCCAAAGCGTGGATTGATACAGATATTTATAATTTGTAGTGGAGCCATTTGGTACCCAAAATGGACCCAATGTACCAAATTTCTGGGAATTCAGTTGAAGAACAAGATTAAAACCCCAAAATACCGAAAATTGGGGATGCCCTTATATGGGGGCTACACAAAAAAAATTTGCCTATATTTATAACCTTTTGTGGAGAAATTTGGTACCCAATAAGAATCCATCGGTTTAAAAACGCGCTTAAAACCCCCAAAATACCTTAAACCGTTAAATGGGGGCTACCACAAAAAGTGGACCGATATTTATAATTTGTAGTAGAGACATTTCGTACCCAAAAAAAACCAAATGTACCAATTTTCAGGGAATTCGGTTGAAAACGCGCTGAAGAACCCCAAAATACCGAAAATTGGCGGTGCCCTTATATGGGGGATACACGAAAAAAAGGACCTATAATTATAACTTTTTGTGGAATTCGGTTGAAAAGAGCGCTCAAGAACCCCAACATATCGAAAATTGGATAGTACACTTATATGGGGGATATGCCTAAATGTGGACCGATATAGCCCATTCTCGAACTTGACCTGCCTGCAGACAAAAGACGACTCTATGCAAAATTTTGGCGATCTCAATTCCATCCGAAGATAGCGCGATTTCAACAGACGGACGGACAAGGCTAGATCGTGATAGGGTCTCAAATGAATATTTCCATACAATACCCTACACAACTACCACGGAACTCAAATTTTCTGCGCATGTTTATTCCGAGCCTGGGCAACATTTCGTGATATTTGCACCCTCTTGCCCGATTAGAGGTAAACAGCACCTCTTCCTCACACTGACATATTTTCCGAATATTACAAGTATTCAGTACATCTATTGTCCAGATTCCCTTCACCTTGGCTTGTGTTGTGATGTTCGGCTTTCATTTGTATTCTATAGATCGACTCCAAAATAACACAAAAAATTAAGTTTTCGGCCCACTTCATTCCAAAATTATTATCTGATCATCAACAAAAATTATAGGCGTTGTCCTTGATCATAACTAGAACCTCATGGAACATTTAAAAGCGATCTGCGCTATAGTTTCGCTCTCCAGAGTGATAATGGGTTACTAAATAATATACGAATACGGAGATACCTGTAAATATGTAGGTGTAACTCCCACATCTGAGCACATACAACAATATAATTGGTATTAATTTAAAGGTCAACCACTCCTCTTGGATATAATATCAATTTCTCAGGTCTATGTCCTTCAGGGGTAAATATATACGCTATAGAATACAAATTTGATCATTTTTCACACAAAAGTCAGGGTCCATTTGACCCGCTAAATATTGACCGATCTTTATCAAAACAGGCATGCTTCTTCTTTGGCCCGATCCCCTTCTCCATGCAAAATTTCACGATGTACGGGCCATTATTGCGGCCTCTGGAGCGACCAGAAAAAACGACAAAAATTTAGTATTTGGTCCATTCCATCCCCTAAATATTAACCGATCTTTCCCAAAAACAATAGGGGTCTTCATTGGGCAAAACCCATCCTACATGCAAAATTTCATGAAGATTGCTCCATAACAATGGCCTGTATCGTGTTTAAAAATTGTAATGGTCAGCCGGACGGACGGACACACATGTCTAGATCGACACAGCTAGTCGAGATATGACAATCGGTATGGCTGTTTTGAGGATATTCAACAGAACCATGTCATTAGAGTGAGAAATGACAAATGTTGCTTTCTATGGCGAAAATATTTACTTTGGAGAAACGTAGGCCAAAAATGTTGACAGGAGAGGTTGACTACCAAGAGAATGATTGACTTTTAAATTGATTATTGACAAATTCCCAATAATTAAGATGGAGCACTAAAATTTTGCACAGACATTGCTTATACTTCTAGGAGTTCGATATTGCAAATGGGATATATCGGTACATTTTGATATTGTCACCATACCAAAAATCGATATTTCGAGGAGACACTATGTTGTCATTAGCCATAATGCCGAGGCTATAAATAATTACTATACCGTATCGTACCAGCAACATTTCCATAACATTTGTAAATGCAGGGTGAGATGGAAATCGGCAACCAACTTCAGACTCCTGTCATTTCTAAGCCACTCGTCTGATAGCTGTTAAAATTTTTCCAGTGACAACTCATTATATTGTTTACAAGCGTACAAAAGCATTTTGGTGAGATTAAGTAAGCAGTTTAGAAACAAGGACACCTCCCGCCAGACCAAACTCACAACTATACAAGACGCTGATACTACCCGTGCTATTATATGGATCAGAGGCATGGGTACTTGCGCAAGCAGATGAGGCAGCTCTTGGGGTGTTTGAGAGAAAAATTCTCCGAAAGATCTACGGGCCGATCTGCGTCGACGGTGAATATCGGCGTCGAATGAACCACGAGCTTTACAATTTATACGCGGACATCGACATAGTCAGTCGTATTGAGCTGCACCGACTACGGTGGCTAGGCCATGTTGTGCGGATGAATGAAAATGCTCCAGCTCAAAAGGCGTATAAAAATGAGCCTACTGATGGTTCCCGTAGAAGGGGAAGGCCGCGAATTAGATGGAAAGACCAAGTAGAAAACAACATCTTGGAACGTGGTCTTCCAAATTGGTGGACTTGCGCACAAGACCGACGCGCTTGGAAATCTTTTTTAAGCTCGGATTATGGAACAACCGTTCTGTAACAAGCCAGCTAAGTAAGTAAGAGAATTTTCCAGGAAAAAAGTTATCCGTGATGGAATTCAAGCGTCATAGTGTGATTTCTTTATATTTGGCTGGAAAGCCAGAAGTGTCTATCGTTAGAACACTCCAACATTTAAATGTGAATAAATCTTTTGTGTCTCATACCATCGCTCATTACCGACATACTGGTAGAGTAGCCCGACGTCAAGAAGAGTAGCCAGACGTCAAGGAAGAAAACAGCAACATCAGCAGAAATAGTTCGAAAAGTAAAGAATCGACTTGATCGAAACCCGCGTCGCAGGAGCCGAAAAATAGCTCAAGAGCAGAATATATCGCAATATTCCAAGCTGCAAATATTGAAAAATGAGAAGACATTCGTTGTCCAGCTGTTTGTAAACAAACAAAATTATCGTGTTTTTTTGCCAAAGAGGTCAGCTGAAAATGTGAACCTTCGGTTGGCCACCAGACCATGGTGATGGTGTGAGCCGAAATAACAGCCGATGGTCGCTCTCCGATCGTATTAATCGTCTTCGGCACGTAAAAGTTTTTGCCGCAAACCGTGGACATTCCAACAGGACAGGCACCATGACACTCAGCATGCGCCACCCATGAATGGTCATAAAATGAGGTTCTTCGCTTCATTTCCGGCGAACAATGGCCACCAAAATCTACGTATACAAATCCATTGGACTATTGTGTCTAGAGTATTTTGGAAAGCAAGGTTGACACAAAAAAATTCCAAAGTGTCGATCACCTCAAACAAGCGCTTCGCCGGGAATGGACAGCAGAGAAACATTCGGGTAGCATGTGACGGTTTCAGTGGCCGTTTGAAGGACATAATTCGTGCCAAAGGTGACCAATTCGAACAAATCTAAACGTATTCTAAAATTTGATACTATTTCCGAAATTTTTTTGCTTTCAATCAATAAAATTAAAAAACGGAAAAAATTATGGCGTTTGACTTTGTTGCAGTTTTTTTATCTCACCCTGTATACCTCGTTGAATGTTTGTTTCCCCGAAAGGAAATGAATATTTCGTTATTTGCTTTGTATGCGAAAAGTATCGAATACAACATGCCCGCACAATATATTTTGTCACGTTAATATTGAATTCAATATTGAAATGTAATATTTTGTGTGTTTTGTATATTTCCCCATGGTAAAAATGTCACTTAACAAATGCACACACACAGTACGAAGCTGACTAACCAAATTGGTACACTGAGAAAAACAAAATGGAGGCTTAGCTACTGAAAATAATTTATTAAATTAGTAAAAAATGTCAAGTTAAAAAGTCAAAGTAATATATGATTTTCGCTTCCAAAAATATGTTATTTTTATATTACCAAGGAGAGTTGGTCATTATTACTGGCGGTGTATTAAAATGCACCACCCACTTATTCATACGCCTGCAGCGTTTCCGTTAGAAAAGAAACGATAGGAAAATGTTTAATAAAGGAAATGGCAACACTCACACACACACACTAACCTCGAGGTAGATATTAATACATACACACACACACACATAAAGACAAAAAACTACAAACGTAGCATAAAATGTTCCATACATTGTCATCTATAGATACATACATGTATATGCAAATGTAAATGTTATTACAAAATATCATTTCCGCAATAATAACATAACGCAGGCATTGTCAAATGTTATGGATATGTTCGCACAACCATTGAAACAAAGCCATGCCAACCATCTCAGTAACACACACTTCAATATATTGCTATATTATTTGCATATGTGTAGGTATGTATCCTCCTGCAATTCCCTTTTATCAGGCACATTCGAAACATCTGTCCACACACTCACAATCGCACACAGTCAGTGTTAGAGTGTTAATGGCTGGGTTCGATGTTTTATCTTGTCATGTCGGTTTCTGTCGGTATGACAATTTTTTGTTGGTTTTCCATTTTATTTCGATTGACAAATGTCTTGGGATTCTTGGAATTGTTGTAAACTTTATTGGCTGTGATATGTTAGGTTAGGTTTCGATTAATAAAAAAAAAATTTTGTTCTTCATGTCATAAACTATGAACACATTTTGGGAACATGAACAACGGGATACATTGTTGTTGTCATTTTCGAAATATATGTTAAATTTTGCTTACAATCTAATATGCACGAGAATATTCGACATAAAAATCTCATGTTGCCAAAAAAATTCTTGTAGTATGCAAACTATGCCTGCATAATTTTATGGCAATTTAATAATAGATACATTGTGAAATGTTACAACATATGCAAATAATATTAGAGCATGTGTAAAGTGAAAAATGTTTTGGGAAAATTTTACTAATTCCGAACCCACAATGAATTGTACTGTTAAAAAAGGCTAAAATAATGCTCAAATGCTTCAAAAGGGCCTTAAAAACATGATCTATAAAACTAAGGCCTAAAACACGTATAAAACAAAAAAAAAGAATTAAAAACCAGTGAGCGGAGCGAAGGGAAAATCTAACTTTGTGTTGTTCAATATTCTGATCTTGGGCAACATTTGCACTCTCTTTGCCTTCACCGTGGGTTGTGTTGTGATGTTCGTGTTATAATTGTGGCCTATAGATCGACTAGAAAAACAAGTGAAAAAGCGTTAAGTTCGGCCGGGCCGAACTTTGGATACCTTCCACCATAGATATACTGATAGGTACTAGAAATGAAAATATAGGGAACATACCAAAAAGTGGACCTATACCGACATTTCTAAAAAGGGTTATGTAAAACATAATACCAATTTCAGAAATTTTTAATGGATAATTATACCCTCAGCCTTATGGCTAATGAGGGTGTTAAATTGAAAATGTGCCTCATCGAAATATTAGTTCTATACCTCATGTTTCTTTGGACCAAATCCTATCGGTCCACTCCTTCTGGAACCTCCACACAGGGGCTAGGTCTAAATGCGGCTATATTTCATCATCGAACCTTGCGTTATAATTTTGTATCTTGCTATCCTCCGCAGGAGAAAAGATTACAACAGAGTCCGAGAACCAAACTCAAAACGCGGAACAAATCAGATAACTATTTTAATATAAAAAATGGGGTTATATGGGGACTATCCTAAAAGGGGGAGAATATTATTAATTTTTGGTAGGGAGATTTGTTACCATATACGACACAAAAATACCAAATTGCAGCAAATGCGGTTAAAAACGCGCTCAAGACCCCCAAAATACCGAAAATTGGGGGTACCCTTATATGGAGGCTATACAAAAAAATGGACCTATATTCAAAAATTTTTGTGGGAAAATTTGGTACCTATTAAGAACTCAAAATACTAAATTACAGCTAATTCGACGTTCAAAACCACCAAAATAATGAAAATTAGGAGGTACCGTTATATGGGGACTACCAGAAAAAGTGGACCTATATTAATATTTTTTTGTGGACACATTTAGTACCCAAGAAGAACCCAATGTAGCAAATTTCAGCGAATTCGGTTGAAAAACGCGTTCAAGAACCCCAAAATAACGAAAATTGAGGGGTACCGTTATATGGGGGGTACCAGAAAAAATTGACCTATATTTATAATTTTTAGTTGGGAGATTTGCAACCCAATAAGAACCCAATGTAGTAAATTTCAGGGAATTCGGCTGAAAAACGTGCTCAAGAACCCCAAAATACCGAAATTTGGCGGTAACCCTTATATGGTATCTATGCCTAAACGTGAACCGATATATCCCATCTTCGAACTTGACCTGCCTGCAGACAAAAGACAACTTTATGCAAAATGTCAGCAACCTATCTCAACTCCATCAGAAGATAGCGTGATTACAACAGACGGAAGGACGGACATGGCTAGATCGTCTTAGAATTTTACCCTGATCAAGAATATATAGGGTCGGAAATGAATATTTCGATGAGTTACAAACGGAATGACAAAATTAATATACCCTCCATACTATGGTGGAGGGTATAAATACACAAAAATATTAAGTTTTCGGTCCACTTAATTCCAATATTATTATCTGATCATCACCGAAATTTATAGGCGTTGTTCTTGACCATTCCTGGATGCTCATGGAAAAATTCAAAGCGATTAGCGCTATATTTCCGCCCTCTAGTGTGGTAATGGGTTACTAAATAGTATCTTAATACGTAAGCACCTGTAAATATTTAAGTGTGACTCCCACATCCGAGTACACACGACAATAAAATTGATATTAATGTAAAGGTCAACCACTCCTCTTGGACATACCATCAACATCTCGGGTCTATGTCCTTAAGGGGTATATACGCTACAGAATACAAATTTTGTATATTTTCACACAATAATAAGGTTGCATATGACCCGCTAAATATTGACCGACCTTAATCAAAACAAGCATGCTTATTCTTTGGCCAGGTCCCCTTCCCCATGCAAAAATTCGCAATGTGCCCTAATTGCGGACTCTGGAGCATATTTGGGCCATAATTACGGCCTCTGGAGCGACCAGACAAATAAACTGATCTTTACCAAAAACAATAGGGGTCTTCATTGGTCAGAACCCATTCTACATACAAAATTTCGTGAAGATTTGTCCATAAATGTGGACTGTATTGTGTTTACAAATTATAATGGACAGACGGAGGGACACACTTGTCTAGATCGATTCAGCTAGTCGAGATATACTTAAATGTGGGTCAAGGACCAATATTTCGCGGCGTTACAAACTCTTGGGGCTGCACAAAGCTATAATACCTTAACAACATAGTTGTGTAGGGTATAAATACTTATTGGAGAATTAAAACAGCATTGAAGTATTCATATGCATAAATCCAAACCGCAAATAGTCCTTAAAAAATGCATGGTTCGAAAATCCATGATTCAAAAAGTCATTGGAACAAATTCATTAAAATATACGCATTTCAGACAGTCATGAAGTAAAGTCCAACTTTCAGCGGATTTATATTCTGAGGCTGATAAATATCTCTAGTGTGATAATGGTAATGTAAAATATTGCCGAAATATTTAGACCCCTAAACATATTTTGGTATTTCTCCCATATCGGACTTCATCCATCCATAGAATTGATTTTAGATTAAAGTTCAACAGCTCATGTTTTTTATATTGGTAACTTTTCCGGGTAATGTTTTCCCGGATTGAAGATTTACGCCATAATATTCACATTTTGTAATTTTTCAGTTTCCGTTGATCCGCTAAATATTGACCAATCAAAACAACGATTGCAATTGCCTTTGTCATGTTCGAATTATAATTGTGGAAAAAACAACAAGATTTTGGCAATTTCATCCCATAAATTTCATTAGACTACCACAGAAAGATATACTTGTCGTATTTGATCATAACAGGAACTTCAGGAAAAATTTTATAGCGATCATCGCAACATTTACGCCTTCTAGTGCGGTAATGGTAAGCCTAAACAATATTTGAATGGGTAGATCCCTGTAAATATTTATGTAAACTTGATGGGTTCGAAGATGGATCTATAAGCAACTTCTTCTGGTACCTCCCCACAAATGATCAACTCGTATAAAGCGAATATTAATTGTTGTTTGGTCTAAACGTGTACCATACCTAATTATACCCCTCACCACATTGTGGTACAGGGTATTATGTCTTTGTGCATATTTTTGTAACAGGCAAAAGTAATCGAGATAGACCAATGGTTCCTTTTGAGAATATGCATAGAATCACTTTATGAGTCGATCTACGCATGCCCGTCCGTCCATGTACAAAGTGAACAAAGTAAAGGTCGCATTTATAATTTGATTTGGATAAAATTTGGTACATGCCACTTATTTGGCCCAAGGATGAACACTATTGAAATTGAAGAAAATCGGTTCAGATTTAGATATAGCTCCCATATATAGTTTCGTCCGATTTTAGGTAAATGGTACACCAAACTCTCAATATTGGTCCGACTGATACAAAATTTTGCATAGAGTATTGAATTAGGCCTAGATTGTTGTGTGCCAAGTTTGGTTGAAATCGGTTCAGATTTAGATATAGCTCCTCTATATAGTTTCGCCCGATTTGAGGTAAATGGTGCACCAAATTCCCAATATTGGTTCGATTGAGACTAAATTTTACACAGAGTATTTCATTAGGTCAAGATTGATGTATGCCAAGTTTGGTTGAAATCGGTTCAGATTTAGATATAGCTCTCAAATATAGTTTCGTCCGATTTTAGGTAAATGATGCACCAAGCTCCCAATATTGGTCCGATTGAAATAAAATTTTGCACAGAGTACTGAATTAGGTCCATATTGATGTATTCGATGTTTTGTTAGAATCGGATTTAGATATAGCTCCCATATATATTGGCGTACGAGAAGTCTATGTTTGATCTATATTCACGAAATTTTGCAGCGTTTATTGATTTTAGTCTTCAATGATTTGGTTAAGTTTCAAATCGGTTCATTTGCCAATTGTGCAAATGAAGATGCCTATGTCTGTTCGCTTTACATGAAATATTGCAAAGCGTATTGGATTGAAGACGTTTCAACTTCCATAGCTTCCATATAGAGTAACTTCGGGTAATGTGGACCACCATTTTCTTTTTTTGATATTGTGGGCGTAACAACGGTAAAAAATAAAAACAAATTGTTTTCACAGCATGGTAGATTTGTTGGCTTATTATATTCCAGGTCAAAAATTATATATATTTGTCCATAAAAATGTTATTGCATTATATTTCAAAAAGCTCTAAACTGCGAATAAAAATAACTTGGCGGGAAATGTGGACCAGTATGTGTGGGTAATGAGGATCAGTAAGTTAAAGGTAGGTTGTGGATTGGTTGTGATAAATTTCAATTTATTGCACTCCTGGGTAACAATAAATGCAAAAATAAATGGGTTTATGTTTTGGAATAGCCCCCATTTAAGGGTACCACCCCATTTGCGGTATTTTGAAGGTCCTTGCTTCATTATCCAACCGAGGCACCTATAATTTCGGATATCGAGTTTTCAGAGGATAGAATACCTCCTCGCATATTAAATGCGCCCTTGTTTCGAACTCGACCTCATGAAAATGTCCCACTTTTTTATAGTGGTCCACATTACCCGACATTGAATATTTTTATTTAAAAATAATTATCGGCTTCAAAAATGAATAAAAATGTAAAAATAACCGAAAGTAATTACAGATTAACGTGTATTTTTGTTAAAGAAAACAAGAAAACCACATAACCTCTTTATATTCGAGAAAAACAAAATGTTCCACTATTTTACAAAATCGTTCGACTATTGTGCTAAAAAATTTTCAAGTCACACTTTTAAGATCAGAGCTACATTTTCACCTACTAAATTTTCAACATTGCAATTATTTATTAAAAACCAAGTTTGATGTTTGTTTTCACTAATTAGGAAAACATTTATCAAGGCGGCATTGGCATATTTCAAGCATTTTCTTAGATATGGGGGGTGGTCCACATTTGACGCATGGTCCACAATACCAGAAGTTACTCTATATTTTCATCCGATTTCATCAAAATGATGTACCAAATAACTAAAGTTTGTCCGCTTAGGACGAATTAGTGCACAACGTAAAAAATCTTAGAATAACGTGTATAGGATTTTGTGTCGAGATAAATTTTGTATTGCGCATAGTGTTGCAGCATATGGTGGATGCCACGGTTGCTCAAATACGTCCATTTATATATATAGATCTTATACATATTTTGACATTAAATTTTTCATAGATTTCAGATTGTATCTGTATGGGTTGTTTTAATTTAGTTGAAATATCTATAACTTCACGCAGTTAATTTCGTTAGATGGTATGTACCCAGAGTGGTGAAGGGTATAAATATAGTCGGCCCGTTCGACTTTGGAGCTTTCTTTACTGGTTTTTATACTAATTATGGGCTATATAGGTCTACCAAATCTCCCTGAAAATGCCAGTTTTTTTTTAGATTATAAATTTAATAAAAATTAGATTATAAATTTAATAAAAATAATTCCTCCGCAAAACATAGGCTGAGGGTACATATCTGTCGGCAACACCGGTAGACACATTTTTACTTCTTAAATATAATTATGAAAATATAAAAAAATACAAAGAAAATTGGTTGCAGTTAAAAACAATAATATTTTTGTTTTTGCAAAATAGTCAGGCTGAATCCCAGTTTGTTGTTTTTATAAAAAAAAACAACTATTTATTAGTGGGGAATGTATGGCATTGTTTGCCGAGGGGTAAGGCAGGGAAGACTATAGTTTCGGATCACGCCACTGATCCTCATCAGTTCCCTTAGTTTTTTGTTGGGATATTCTCCCCAGAAGCTATTGCTTCTATACAAAAAACCTTTCATACCCAAATGTCTCTTGTAACAAAGCGAAGTACTTAGCTGACCAACGACATAAACTGCATGAGAATTTCGCTGGAGCCTCACTTCGAGGTTAACAAGGCATTTACAAAAAAACTGATTAATATCGAGATTTCTTTGTCTGTTTATGTTCCTGGAATTTACATTAATATAATAATCAATTTATATATTTTCATTAAATAAAATTACCTTTGTTTTTTTCCTCATATTCCAATACCGAATCAACCTTTCACACTCTACGCTAAATAAAAAAAAACTTAATCCTTTTTCTCAAATTTCTATTGTATACTTTTCAAAGAAAAACAAATCTTTTGTAATCGATTATATTTTCGTTTTGGGTTAAAATCCCATTAAGTCTTCAAGGCTAAACTATCAAAATAAGATTTAACCAACACCCCTTACGAACGATATTCATACACAAACATTTTATGTAAAAACAACATGGTTTCGTCATGTATTTCTAGTACTACTAGGTTGTGTAAATGTATCTGCAGACAACACATCAAATGTATCGACCTCTATTTTTTTTTTTTTTTTTTTTTTTTGTTCGTTCATTTTACTATAAGGTACAAACAAAGAAAAACATTTTGACCTGAATGCTCAAGGGAAGAAACAAACAACGAAAAACGAGCAATTGAATGGTTATAACCACCTTTCCAATGTTCATCTTTCCATTTTCCATCTCGTTTCCAAACGAAGGTAGTTTTTGTTTATAAAGATTTTCTTTTTGTTTTGTATTTTTTTTTTTTTGCATGCTCTTCAGTGAAGGAACTCAAAAGATTTGCAAACTTTTATTTTTTGCAAACGATAGCTTGTAAATCCGATTGTTGAAATATTGAAAGAAAAAAAACATGCTTTGATTTGCTTTGTATTAATAGGTTTTTCTTTATTATTTTTTTCTGAGAGAAAAATATTGTACTTTGTAATAGCAAGTTCAAAAGATGCTGGCAAGTGTTTTCGAGTACTTCAGAAAAAGAAAATATGAATTTAGTCGGTCCCTCAAAACGCTAGTTTTATTTCTTTAAACATTCATCAATTATTTCTTGGGAGAGACATACTTTCGTTGGTTGCTAGATTAAATATCTTAACATTAAATGAGTAGTTTATTTTGAATGTGGTTTGTAGGTTATGATACAAATCTCGGTTTTCTTGAAAAGTTTGCAGAACATATTACGCTATATATTCTATCATGTTTAAGGGCACAAAACCCACAAACAAAAATAATACCACTTAACACTATGTTTGAAACAAATCAAACTCAAACTTTTATATATCTTAATATAAGAAAAAATGGACTTAAGGGGACCCCCCATTCTCATTCTGGATAGAGCCCTACACAACTATGTTGTCAGGGTATTATAGCTTTGTGCAGCCCCAAAAGTTTGTAACACCGCGAAGTATTGGTCCTAAATCCACCTTTAAGTATACAGATCGTCATATCTCGACTAGCTGAGTCGATCAAGACATGTGTGTCCGTCCGTCCGTCGGTCTGTTCATTATAATTTGTAAACACGATGAGGCCACAGTTATGGACCAATCTTCACGAAATTTAGCATGTACGATGGGTTCTGGTTAATGAGGAACCCATATTGTTTTTGGGAAAGATCGGTTAATATTTAGGGGACGAAATGGACCAAATACTTTAACTTTGTCTGATTTTATGGTCGCTCCTGAGGAAACAATTATGGCCCAAACATCGCGAATTTTTACATGGAAAAGGGAATCGGGCCAAAGAATAAGCAAGCAAGCATCGGGCCACAGAGCAAGCAAGCGGGTCAAATGAACCCTGACTTTTGTGTGAAAAATGACAAAATTTGTATTATGGGGCGTATATATTTGCCCCTGAAGGACATAGACTGGAAAACTTGATACTTGATAAATTGATACCAATTATATTTTCAAATGTACTCGCATGTGGGGGAAATGTTGAAATGTTCCATGAGGTTCCAGTTATGGTCAAGGATAACGCCTATATTTTTCGGTGATGATCAGATAATAATGTTGGGATGAGTGGACCAAAAACTTATTTTTTGTGTTTTTCATTCATTTACCAGCCCATATAAAATCTTAAAAGTAAAAAAACGAGAATGGGGGTTTCTCTTAAAACACTTACAAAATAAACGACTCAAATATCGCCTATTTGAATCAATTTAGATGACTTTACAGCTGTCGAGGACAGTACAGATCACATTGTCATAATCGACCTACAAATGTCAATAAGTGTTGTTATTTTGCAATTCACAGAAAAATGTATTTGTTCAGAGAACTAATAAAACTGTAGATAAGATCAACTGGGTCGAACATTTTATACCACACCCCATTAGGTGAACATTAAAAATATGACATGGTAAATTGCTGCCAGAAAAAGCGAAACCAAATTATTGATTGAACAATTGGAATAGGTATGTTCAAGGTATGTCGAATATGACTCGTGAACTTATATTGACGATTTTTCATGAACGAGTTATTAACCCACTAAGGAAGGACCCTGAATGCAAATCCACTTCATAATGCTAAAGAATTGTCGTTTCGGTTGGAATTGCAAAAATTAAGACAAATCGATTATTAAGATTAATTAAGGCAAATTGAAAAAAACATGTCTAAAATCCACAACGAAAAGTCTAAGTATAATCGCTCATTTGTGTATTAATAACAAAGATATGCACAAATCCCCAAATGTAATGAAACATTGGCTAGTATTGATAATTGTCTAGTATTGAACATTGGCTAGTATTGAACATGTCTGGCTCTCGTATGAACTAGGATTATTGACTTCGCTCTAAAATTAACAAAATGGCGGACCTTTGAAAAAATATTTTTCGAAAATCGCCGTTTTTTGACCAAAAACCGAGTTAAAAAATAAAGAAGATCTTCACCGATTGGCTTTATCCTAGTTCATACGATAGCTATACACTCACAGAGAAACGTGTAAAAATTTGGAATCGATTGGTTTATTAGTTTTTGAGTTATCGTGCCCGCCATTCACAAAAGAGAAAAATGCGTTTAAAGTTTGAGAAGCCCTTCAGCCGTCACTTGATGTTGACACAATAAATCGGCAATATCTTCAAAAGTTCTTGAGATTTTCACTTGAAATTTTGTAAGGACATTCTTGAATTAGTGTAGATTCGAATTAAATGAAAAAAAATTTTGACCCCGAGAATGGGGGGGTCCCCTATAGTCAAATTTGGTTGTAAAACCGTTCCCAAATTCCTCCGAATACCGAAATTTAGGGGGTAATGTTATATGGGGGCTTTGTGGCCAATTACCCAAATTACCGCATATTGGGTTTAACGTTATGCCAGAATTTCCATTTGTCATACCTCAAAATATTCTACTGAGATTTCATAAAGTCTTGTTCAGAATAAAATACATCGTTAGTAGGGGAGACTGGGGCACCTTCGGCACTTTTTTTTAGAGCTTGTCCTCTGACACTTAATTATAAAAAATAGTACGAAAAAGATATAAAAAAATAGTATTAGTTAAAAAATTTTACAGTTTTTTAAAAAAAGTCAAATTCGCCGAATGTGCCCCAACCCGGGGTAGCTTCGGCATTTGATGGGGCACATTCGGCACCATAGTCATAGCCGGGTAATTGTCATCGGTATCAGTCTGGTTGAAATTCTGATCCTCTAAAGGCTCTATTAGGTTTTAATACGCCACACAATGTTTGAATTATATGGCTTTATTTTCGAGCGGCGGACGTTTACATCTCAAGGTCGCACACACCATCAGAAATAGGGGTTTTCTATCGCATTTTCGTCAATACAAGTACGTTTGATCTTATATATGCAATTTCGAACCATATTAAAGGATTAGTTTTAAAAACAAACTCAAAAACCTTTTACGGAAATAATATTGCACAATCTGTATATGGCCGAATGTGCCCCACTTTGAAATGCCGAATGTACCCCGAATGTACTTTTTATAGTTTTTTTCATTTTTTTCGATCAGATTTGTAAAAAGATTATATTTTTAAATATTTTTATAATAATACACATCGTAGTTAACCACTTTCTAATAATATTGTCTTAAAAATTTTTAAAGTTTTATACACGAAATACTTACGAAATGGAATTGAAATATTACAGAAACATCTATAAAAATACAAAAACCTATGTATCTAAATAAGCTTATTAGCTAAAAATTTCAAACTTTGTGTCAGTTATTTATTTCGATATTCGATACCTATGTATCGAAACTAGTGATGTACGGTGAGAACTTCATATCGAAAACGCGATTGCCGAAGGTGCCCCAGTCTCCCCTACTTCTATGTTAATTGTTGTCACCATTGACTACGAGTGTATAGCTATCGTATGAACTAGGATAAAGCCAATCGAAGAAGAACTTCCTTATTTTTAAACTTAGTTTGTGGTCAAAAAGAGGCGAATTAGAAAAAATGTTCAAAGGTCCGCCATTTTGTTAAGTTTTGGCGAAGTCAATAATCCTAGTTCATACGAGAGCAAGACATGTACTATTTCTAACACCCTAGGAATTTCCGGATTCCGATGAGGAGTTCCAGTGAGGAGTTATCATGACCGCCATCAAACATTAGGACTTTTCTATAATCACCAAAAACAACGACACATTTCCTCGACAGAGGGGTCTACGATCCGAAACGACACGAGTCTTTCTCGGCCAACGTATGTCACCTCAGCTCATTGTGTAAAAGCAATGGTGTAGTAGCCCAAATTTTGCAAATTATTTTTCTTCTCTTTTAAATCTTCAGTTATATATGTTTACAAACATGAATTGGTATTCATTTACCAGCCCAATAAAAATCTTGAACATTTTAAAATCGAGAATGGGGGAGGTCCCCTTAAAGCAGCCAAACTGCAAAACTGGCTATATCTGGTTATTATGGTACATATTGCATACTTCTCGTACATACATACTTTTGTATGATTCATATAAAGTAAAAAACCGATAATCAGAACTGTTTTTCATAACGCATTGTGTTTTCTATGATCCTGTATTTATAAGTTTTTTTTTCAATAGTAGCAAATTTTAGTGAAAATTGTGCCATGTTAGCTATTTAAAGTTTATATTTTTGCAATGAATAATTCTATTTTTTAATAAAAATTTAAATAATCCTAAAAATTCGGCACATATGTCAATTGACGCCTTTGCACCTTTTGGGACTTTAAAGACTTGGTGAAAGTTGATATTCCTTGTAAGTTGTGGCTTAAAAAACCATATCTCCTCTTTAGATATAATTCCATACAATATGCTCCATATGCGGTTGGAAACTACATCGAAGGGGTACAAGTTCTGTACGGTAGAACTCAATGCCTTTCACTCACCTGTTCTTTCTATTTATGATTAAAAAAATTTTCTATTATTTAAAATAATATTTGTTTTTTAGCTTATGTTTGTTGTTCTTATCTACTTCTTACAGATTAAATAAAAAACTACATTTCATGGTTGTGGGGGAATAACTAATCCTGTTACTGTTGCCTTATTTACATAAGCCTTAAGGGGACCCCCCCCCCCCATTCTCAGGGTCAAAATTGTTGTTGATATAATTCGAATCTACACTAATTAAACAATGACCCTACAAAATTTCAAGTGAAAATCTCAAGAACTCTTGAAGATATATCCGATTTATTGTGTCAACATCAAGTGACGACTGAAGGGCTTCTTAAACTTTAAACGAGTTTTTCTCTAAACATTTTTTTGCGAATGGCGGGCACGATAACTCAAAAACTAATAATCCAATCGGTTCCAAATTTTGCAAGGCTTCTCTGGGAGTGTATAGCTCTCGTATGAACTAGGATAAAGCCAATCGGTGAAGATCTTCCTTATTTTTTAACTTGGTTTTTGGTAAAAAATCGGCGATTTTCCAAAAATATTTTTTCAAAGGTCCACCATTTTGTTAATTTTAGAGCGAAGTCTATAATCCTAGTTCATACGAGAGCCATACATGTACTCTTTCTAACACCGTTGGAGTTTTCGGATTCCGATGTTCCAGTGAGGAGTTATCATGCCCGCCATCAAAAATAAGGACTTTTCTTTAATTACAAAAAACAACAACAAAACAATAACAAAATTTTTTTGTAAATTATTTTTCTTCTCTTTTAAATCTTCAATTATATATGTGCAAAGTAACAAACCTCCACAAGCATTAGTATTGATTTACCAGCCCATTTAAAATCTTGAAAAATTACAATCGAGAATGGGGGGGGGGTTCCCTTAAACAAAAAATAGTTTAATTAGAAAATCATCACACCCACACACATGCATTTCGACCCCTATCCATTCAATTGAAACAATTATTAATTAAACATTATTCCAATTCCATTAAAAGCAAACATAAATAATGATATATTCTTGACAACAACAACTATCCTGGCAACTACCAACAAAACTTAAATATAAAATATTTAAATAATATCAAAGCAGATAGAGTGTACACAATATCGGGAATGGTAGGAAAGCTGCCTTTGGCTTGAATTCATTTCTATATCCATCCAACCATCCATCCACCATTCACTCACCCAGCTTGACAAAGTCCTCGTTCGCATCGCTCGATACAAAGTATTTTGTCTTTCATCTTTCTTCGCTTCTTTAGCTGCTCCGTCCTTTGTTATTTGCTGTAAATCCTCACACTGACAATAGCATCACGTTCGTGTTAACTTTGTTAGCAGCAGTTATGCAAACTATGCAACATTTTTTTTATGCTGCAGTTTTTTTCGGATGCTGAAATAACTGTCACTGTAATGACGGAGAATGCACACACACACACATAGACACAGCTATAGAAGTGCATAAAAACAAAAAGAAATCACTGCGCTAAGGGCCCAACAACTGCAGCCAACACAATAAAATGTAATCAAATAAAATAGAAATGTTAACTTTGCAAATTTTGTGGCAACACTTGTTAAAGACGATTATATACGGAAATGTAATTTTTGTATGAAAAAAAAAGTTGAATTTAAATTTGAAAAATCCTACAATGAAAATCAGTGTCAAATAAAATGTTCAAATATATTTTGTGAACAAGTGAGCGGAGCAGCTACCACGGAAGTCTAACTTTCTGCAGATATTTATTCCGAACCTGGGTAATATTTCGTAATAGTTG
Source organism: Musca vetustissima (assembly GCF_032173495.1). Lineage (NCBI taxonomy): Eukaryota > Metazoa > Arthropoda > Insecta > Diptera > Muscidae > Musca > Musca vetustissima. Next base: position 52,324 of record NW_026875391.1, read on the forward strand.
TCGATAAGAGTTCAACAGCACCTCTTCCCTACTCTAATATATTTTCCGAATATTACTAATATTCAGTACAGCCCTCATAATTACTTGTACAGATTCCCTTCTCCGTGAGTTGTGTTGTAATGTTCGACTTATAATTGTGGTCTATAGATTGACTCGAAAAACACAAAATATTAATAGCCGTTGTCCTTGACCATAACTGGAACCTCATGGAAAATTTCAAAGCGATCCGTGTTATATTTCTCCCCTCTAGTGGAGTAATGGGTTACTAAATAATGTCTGAATACTTAAGCACCTGTAAATATTTTAGTGGAACTTCTACATCCGAGTACATACGACAATGTAATTCGTATCAATTTAAAGGTCAACCACTCCTCTTGGATATAATATCAACTTCTCGCGGCTATGTCCTTCAGGAGTAAATAAATACGCCATTGAATAAAAATTTTGCCATTTTGCACACAAAAGTCAGGGTCCATATGACCCGCTAAATATTGACCGATCTTTATCAAAACAGGCATGCTTATTCTTTGGCTCGATCCTCTTCATCATGTAAATTCCGGATGTTTGGGGCATAATTGCGGCCTCTGGAGCGACCAGAAAATCAGACAAAAATTAAGTATTTGGTCCATTTCATCCCCTAATATTACCAAAAGCAATAGGGGTCTTCATTCATACATGCAAAATTTCGTGAAGATTGGTCCATAACTGTGGCCTGTATCGTGTTTACAAATTATAATGGACGGACGGACGACACACATATCTAGATCGACTCAAGTAGTCGAGATATGACGATCGGTATACTTAAAGGTGGGTCTAGGACCAATATTTCGGGGCGTTACAAACTCTTGGGGCTGCACAAAGCTATAATACCCTGACAACAAAGTTATGTAGGGTATAAAAACTCCCTAACTAGTAACGTAATAGTTATAATCGAATTTGAAAGGGACCCTTCCGCATGGAAGGACGCAGGAGGCGGCCTGGGGGGCCTGGCGTCAAGTCTGACTGCCGTTTCAGGCAATTTGGAGTGGATTTGCAAATGTACGTCTGTCTGTGGGTCTTTTTGGCTGGCTGCTGCGCTCGTTGAAGGGAGTACTCGATTTGATTTAAACGTTGGTAATCGTAATATATCTTCCTAAATGAAATAAAGAAGATGGGGAATATTGGTTCACTATTTCTAGAACACCCCCCAGAAAATACACTAAATCGCGCTTAAATTAATTTTATAATATCATACAAAGGGACTATCCGCTTTAAACAACAACCTAATATTTTAACCATGTTTAGTAGATGGGACTTTTCGATCCAATCCTTCTAGTGTCCCCACACAAGAATCAAGATTTTGAAAACGGGTAAATCTCTAATTTCTTCGAAACTTTGCTCGTTTATTATGTTGACAAGTCCGAATATGAGTCCCATCGGTCCTCTCCTTCCCCACGAGGTGCCAACATTTTAAAAATGCCTTTAAACAATATAGTTAATGGAATGTCCGATTTGATCCCAACTTTTCAAATCATAGATAAAGTCAGAACTGGTAACAAGGCCACAAAAAATAAACATTTTAGAAACTTGAAAATTTAATTTGAAATGGACTTAAACCACTTTCAAAATAAACGACTTATACATTTTAATTTTTTATACCGTTCACCACACTGTGGTACAGGGTATTATGTCTTTGTACATATGTTTTTAACAGGCAAAAATAATCGAGATAGACCCATGGTTGCATGTCCGTCTGTCCGTCCGTCCATGTATTTTTGTTAACAAAGTACAGGTCGCATTTATGATCCGATTTGGATTATATTTGGCACAGTTCACAAATTTGGCCCAAGGACGAACCCTATTGAAATTGGAGAAAATCGGTCCACGTTTAGGCATAGCTCCCATATAAGGGTACCCCCCAATTTTCGGTATTTTGAGGTTATATACTTTGAGTTATTATTGGGTAGCAAATCTCCCTACTAAAAATTATAAATATAGGTCCATTTTTTCGGATAGTCCCCATATAAGGGTAGCCCCAATTTTCGTTATTTTGGGGGTTTTGATCGCATTTTTGGATCGAATTCGCTGAAATTTGGTACTTTGAGTTCTTATTGGGTAGCAAATTTCCCTACTAAAAATTATAAATATAGGTCAATTTTTTCGGATAGCCCCCATATAAGGGTACCCACAATTTTCGGAATTTTGGAGTTCTTGAGCTCGTTTTATAACTGAATTCTCTGAAATTTTGTACATTGGGTTCTTATTGGGTACCAAATTACTCCACTAAAAATTAAAAAAATATAAGTCCAGTTTTTCTGGTAGTCCCCATATAAAGGTACCCCCAAATTTTTGGTATTTTGGGGGTTCTGATCGTATTTTTCGACCGAATTGACTGTACGTCGAGTTCTTATTAGGTAGCAAATCTCTCCACTATAAATTATAAATATAGGTCAATTTATTCGGGTAACCCCCATATAAGGGTACACCCCAATTTTCGGTATTTTGGGGATCTTGAGCGCGTTTTTCAACCAATTTCTTTGTAATTTGGTTTTTTACACCCTTCACCACACTGTGGTACAGGGTATTATGTCTTTGTGCATATGTTTGTAACAGGCAAAAGGAATCAAGATAGACCCATGGTTCCTTTTGAGAATATGCATATAATCACTTTTTAAGTCGATTTATGCATGTTCGTCCGTCCGTCTGTCTGTCCATGTTAAATTGTAAACAAAGTACAGGTCGCATTTATTATCCGAATTGGATGAAATTTGGCAAACGTCACTTATTCGGCCCAAGGACGAACCCTATTGAAATTGGGAAAAATCGGTTTAGATTTAAATATAGCTCCCATATTTATTTTCGTCCGATTAAAGGTAAATGGTGCACCAAAGTCCCTATATATCTTTTGATTTGCACGAAATTTGGAACAGCGTACTTAATGAAGCCTATAATGATGTGTGCTAAGTTTCATAAACATCGGTTCAGATTTATATATAGCTCCCATATATATTTTCGTCCGATTTAAGGTAAATGGTGCACCAAAGTCCCTGTATATCTTTCGATTTGCACGAAATTTGGCACAGCGTACTTAATTAAGCATAGAATGGTGTGTGCTAAGTTTCATAAAAATCGGTTCAGATTTATATATAGCTCCCATATAAATTTTCGTATTTGCACGAAATTTTCGATTTGCACGAAATTTGGCACAGCGTACTGAATTAAGCCTAGAATGATGTATGCTAAGTTTCGTGAAAATCGGTTCAGATTAAGATATAACTCCCATATATATTTTCGTCCGATTTAAGGAAAATGGTGTACCAAAGTCTCTGTATACCTTTCGATTTCCACGAAATTTGGTACAGCGTACTGAATAAAGTCTAGAATGATGTGTGTTAAGTTTCGTGAAAATAAAAAATGCGACGTCTGTTAAGATTCATCTGTTGAATTTACCCAAAGTGGTGAAGGGTATCATATAGTCGGCCCCGAACGACTTTACCACTTTCCTTACTGTTTTTTTTTTTTAATATTTTGATGACATTGTTTAACCGGTGTTGCAATACGTTTGAATTATCATTGAGAATATATTTTAAATTCTTCGTATTATCACTATATTGGAATCTTTCAAAACAAAGTCCACACACACACAGTGCTGAAATAAATTAAATCGATAAACTCTAACCCTTTTTATGTTCTTTGCTTTTCTGTATCCGTTTTATGTTGCTTGTCTGTCGATTGTTTGTAATGTTGATGAGCCATTTCCTTTTTCCGTTTAAAATACCACCCCCTCCCAACCCAAAACCAATACACACATATAGCAAACCACATATACACAACTACATTTGTGTTTGTTTGTGTGACAATGCTTTTACTTATCTGTTCGATTGTAGATTCGATTTAGTGTTGTTGTTAAGTATTTTATAATCATATTTATTATTATTAGGGTTGGGCTTCCGGACATTTGTTATAGTCCAGAAATACAATGGCAAAATGAAACACACACACTTATGCATTATTACTATACACATGTATGGGTATTTGCTAATCTGTTAGTGTTGGCAGAAAGAAAAGGGTTGGGTGTTTAATTGAAAATTTAATATTAGAATTTAATATTTAAGGAAGTTTAAAATATTTAAGAATTATTTTATACTCAATCGAATTTTTTTTGTATATATGTATATAAAAATGTTTCTATCCATAATGCACTGTAGTATATACACATTGCAAAAAATAATTTTCCCGACATATTCGTGGTATTTTGCAATATATTTTTATATATGTATTTTATATCCTGCTACGCATGGTAGTATGGAGTTTGTAACGCCGGGAAATATTGGTCCTGGTAAGTCGATCGTCATATCTCGCCTATCTGAGTATATTTAGACCTTTGTGTCCGAAGACATCTATTGTTTTAATGACTGTTAATATTTTGGGAAGTAATGGATCAAAAAATTTATTTTTGTTTGATTTTCTGGTCGCTCTAGAGCTACTTGTGAGAGTAACAGTCTCCCTCTAGAAAAACTTCTTACGCACTACTACATTGCTAAGATCAAAATCATGAAAAAAAGTGACAGCAAAATCGCTTTCGTTAACATATCAAAGATAAATAACATTGATGATTAAGAAATTTAGCATGAGGTTCTTTTAAACGACGTCTATAATTTTCGATGATGTTCAGATGATTTTTCGGGCCGATAACTTTATCTTCCCTGGCTTCCTTGTCGCTCTAGACGCCACATAGGCCTAGGCGATCTGACCAACTACTTCGAATGGCTGTCTTGAAGATCAATAATGAACCAAAACATTTCGTGTAAAATAAGAAAATTTAAATACCATTGAATAAGTTTTCACTTCGGGAAGACACGATACCGAAAATATGCCGCAGAGGAGCCTCTAATGGGAAAAGAGATTGCAAATATAGCGAAATTTTACCCAGGCTCGATATATAGATCTCAGTGGTTGTTGTAGCAACAGAATACATGTAGTTTGTCATTCGCCTGGTTCTGCTTCCTCTACCTCCAAATTCACGAATGCTGTAACTTCAGCGGGTTGCGTTCAAAGTAAATTCGGCGATAGATGAGTCGGCTTAGCTGGACAATTGAAGAGGTGCAACGTGTCGTGTGGTCCTAGTCCACATGCATGATATGTGTTAGGTATCGAGCCGTCAATTCTTGCCCAAAATGTATTGAGGCGGTTGCACCATCCTGATCATAGTTGAGCTAAGACTACTCGTGTTTGCCTTGGCAGCTGGGGGTGGTCTCCAGTCTAGGGGTTCACGCTTGTACCTTTGGACCTCTCTCTCTAGATCATGAAGATCTTTCCTGATGTGCCTGGACGGGGGAGTCCTGTCCATAAGGCTACGGCAGGGATGTTCCCGACGATAACAACCAAGCAAGTACTGCATCGACAACATATAATTGTGACGATGGACGTGTAAGATCTTCGTCTCCTCATGAAGATGGTCCACAGGAGTCATGAGGAGACACCCTGTTGCAGTTCTCAGGGCAGCGTTCTGGAAGGTCTGGATATTCTTCCACTGCGTATCACTAACATTCGCGAACCACACTGGCGCCGCATAGCTTACCACTGACCAGCCTATTGCTTTATAATAGGTCAACAAGGTTTCTTTGTCAGCGCCCAAAGCAGTGGCTTGCGCGGACGACTTGAAAAGGCTGTTGAATGATACTCCCAGTATCTTGGGGTAGTTGGTGGTCGGAATCAATTCTTCATCGATCATTATGTTCAGTGGGAGCTTCATTTCAGCCGTCCATGTGGTGAACAGTGTGGCTGTTGATTTGGTGGCGGATATTTTCATATTCCTCAGATGGAAGAAATTAACAAGATCGGCTATGTAGACGTTTAGCCTCTCACATATATCATCAATAATCGGACCCGACGCCATGATCGATTGCACGATCATGGCGTCGGGTCCGATTATTGATGATTTATTCGCATACATTACGATCTCTAGCCGTCCGGTGGTTGTGGAATATCAGAAAGCTGGAGATTGAACAGTTCCGGAGATATCACCCCTCCTTGGGGATCTCCCTGTTTCACTCTACGGGGTTTAGACTTCCTGTTTCTGAATTCCACATATGACTGGCGTCCACACATATAGTAGATTATGCAACGTTTCAAACACGGTCGGAGATTTGTCCTCTATATATCATCGAACAGCTTGGCATGGTTGACGGTATCGAAGGCTTTCGATAGGTCAAGTGCCACTATAACTGTTCGGTTCCACGGCCTGTTCTGGTTGAGTCCTCTGCTAATATGTGTGGAATGCGTGTAATGCTGTTGTTGTGCTGTGCATCTTACGGAATCCATGTTGGTGTTGGACAACTGGAAAAGTGCTTCTCAACGATGGGAGAAGTAGCGCCTCAAGTGTCTTCGCTACCGACGACAGGAGTGAAATCGGTCCGTACGATTCACCCCTGCTGGCATCCTTGCCAGGCTTCAGTAGCGGGACCACCTTGTCTATTTTCCAGGCTTCAGGAACTATGTGGGTGGTTAACGACAAGTTGAGGGTTGATGTTAAGTGCTCAACTCCGAGTTCATCCAGCTGTTTAAGCATTACCATGGAAATTCCGTCCTGGCCCAACGCTTTATATGACTTAGCGTTATTAATGACATCTGCATCATCGTCCTTCGTATATTGTGGTGGTTCCTCCTCAGCTCGGAGTGCCCTTATGCGACGTAGCACACTCCTTTTCGCCCTGTCACTCTCGGGGTGCTCTATGAATTGCCGGTTAAAATAACTCGCGCACTTCTTGGAGTCTGTTACAGTTACGTCGTTAAATGTAACAGCCGTCCTGTCATCCTTCCTTCCAGGATCAGAGAGTTGTCTTCAATGGTAAGCTCTCGCACCCTTGGATCTTCAGGAGTAGTATGACGTTGCTTCTGCTGGGAAGTTAGATCTTACTTTCGGTATTCGACCAGCAGGTATAAAGCGAGCGGCAGCAGTAGCGATGATTTTCCGGAAATTCCTCTCAGCTACCCGTGGATCTGAGGTAGTGGCCAGCTTTCTGAAGCGGTGATTGGTAAACTTTCTGTATCCAGGCCAATCAGCTTTCCCATGGTTCAGGAAAGTACGGTTTTCAGAGGTTATGAAGTCTGGTGGTCTGTTGACGGAGACGATGGTGGTCTGAGCCTGAGTCTGAGTGAAATGGTGAGTTGCAAGTGGTTGTCCTATAGCTTCTATACAAAGCTCAGTATTGGTTTTGTAGGGTATCATATGCTCCGCTCACTGATTTCATGTTTTTACTTTCAGCCTTATGGCTAATGAGGGTATATACACTTGGCAACGGCAAAAACGTGCCTCATCGAAATGTCGGTTTTAGAGCCTATGTGTTTTTTTTTTTTTTTGCCAAATCCGTTTCAGGCAATTTGTAGTCAATTTAACTCCAAACTTAAAGCAAGTTCGAAGATGCGGAATATAGGTCCACTGTACTTGTACTTCCTACACAAAATGTAACTGAAAATTAATTTTTTAATATCATACGAACGGACTATACTATGTGTATCAAATTTTGCACAACCTAATATTTTAACCTTACCTATACATTGTTGGAAGATGTGATTTATCGGTCCACTCCGTCTAGTATCTCCCCCACAAAGTGTAAACATTTTGAAAAGTTGTTAATCCAAAAACAAGCAAATAGTCTGTTTGAGTTGATTTAAACATTACAAATCGTAATAATTTTATCAAACCTAAGTCAAGTCCGAAGATAGAATGCATCGATGCATTAATATTGCTACAACCCCCCATGTTCTTTTATAGCCCCCACACAATGATCCCGCATAATTTTCGCATTGTCGAGACATCCCCGAATGATAATTTCTATATAGTTTTCAGAATATATTGAAAAACCAGTGAGCGAAGCAGTATAGTCGGACGGGGCCGACCATACGATACCCTACACAACTACCACGGAACTCAAATTTTCTGCGGATGTTTATTCCGAGCCTGGACAATATTTCGTAATATTTGCATCCTCCTGCCCGATTAGAGGTAAACAGCACCTCTTCCTCACACTGACATATTTTCCGAATATTACGAGTATTCAGTACAGCTATTGTTCAGATTCCCTTCACCGTGGGTTGTGTTGTGATGTTCGGATTTCATTTGTGGTCTATAGATCGACTCGAAAATAACACAAAAAATTAAGTTTTCGGTCCACTTCATTCCAAAATTATTATCTGATCAGCACCGAAAATTATAAGCGTTGTCCTTGACCATAATCAATTTAAAGGTCAACCACTCCTTTTGGATATAATATCAACTTCTCGGGGCTATGTCCTTCAGGGGTAAATATATACGCTATAGAATACAAATTTTGTCATTTTTCACACAAAAGTCGGGGTCCATTTGACCCGCTAAATATTGACCGATCTTTATCAAACCAGGCATGCTTATTCTTTGGCTCAATCCCCTTCTCCATGCAAACTTTCACGATGTTCGAGCCATTATTGCGGCCTCGGGAGCGACCAGAAAAACCGACAAAAATTTAGCATTTGGTCCATTTCATCCCCTAAATATTAACCGATCTTTTCCAAAAACAATAGGGGTCTTCATTGGCCAGAACCCATCCTACATGCAAAATTTCGTGAAGATTGGTCCATAACTGCGGCCTGTATCGTGTTTACAAATTATAATGGACAGACGGACGGACGGACACACATGTCTAGATCGACTCAGCTAGTCGAGATATGACGATCGGTATACTTAAAGGTGGGTCTAGGACCAATATTTCGCGGCGTTACAAACTTTTGGGGCTGCACAAAGCTATAATACCCTGACAACATAGTTGTGTAGGGTATAATTATAAACTGAACATGATAAAGGAAAGGTTTTGGAATTTTTCGGAGTCGAATTATTTTTATGGCTACTCCAACATAATTTTTCACCCCATTCGTAGATTTTAACTCCACAATTTTGCTTTCAGTTATGGTATTTGGCATTATTGCCCTTTTACGTTCTCCATCGAGGACAACAATGCTGAAACACAAAATTTTAATTTCAAATATAATTTCCTTTATATTTTCCATCTGCTCCCTGCCCTCAATTCCACATGATATGCAAGACTACTGTACCCATTAGATTCCAGTTTATCATATTCATTTTGTAATTAAGGAAACATGTTGAAGTGTAAAATGGTACAACAAAACTTTTAACGTGACACTTTTACAAAAGCAAAAACAAAGTGAAAAAACATAAGATTATTTGTGTTTTGTTGTTGTTACTGTTGTTGAGCTAAATACCTTTTTGTTGTTCCCAAAGTTTTGCTTTGGGAGGAGGATGATAGTTAAATGTTAATGAAACACACATGTCTACAAATGTGTGTGTACATATGATTATGGGTATCTCTCTGTGTGTGTGAAAGTATATTGCGTGTGGACCTGCATATATATGTAGCTACGCTTGCTTTCTATGGGTGATTAAGTTTTTCTTTGACGCCTTTAACGCATTAATTTAATTATGATTGAGTTAAGTTTGAGCTTTACCTTTGTTTTTAACCACTTTAACATGTGCCACCAAAAGGTGCGCGTGCCCACACACACACACACACACACTCTAACATTGGGCCAGACTTACAACCGTGAGTTGACATTTTACGTCTTTCATCTGGGACACAAATACATGTCCAATGAGATTTCTTTCTCCGGCGCTGCTGCTGTTCGTTTTTGTGAAAATCCTTTGAATGCCTGCCTTTGGTGTTAATTTTTCGTCTTCTTTGTATGACACACGACAGCGGCGATGATGATGGCTCCATGTGATGTATGTCCATGTATAGATTCGAGTGTGTATGTGTGGGAAGCCTTGTTGGCTGATTGAAGGATACGAAGGCGCAAAGAATCCCTTTTGTTAGCACCAATGCTGGCTGGCTGTCTGGGTAACGTAACGGTGTTAACGTCCAAGTGCTTTGTACGAGATTTCAGGTTGGTTTAACTAATTGCTGCTGGCTGCTGCATAAATACAATTACATACAGCTATGTCTATGTGCGTGTGATTATGTATGTTATGTATTATACACAGTGGAATCAGTTGTTCTTTAATCGCTTAAGAAACATTAAAAAAAAAACTCAAGCTTAATTATATTTCCTAAAGAATTCCTTAGTTAAATTTATTTTATAATATTATCCCATTTATAACATACAAAGATTTTTTGAGGAAAAACAAACAAATTTTTGCTTTATAAATGTGTCTATATCTAAATAGTAGCGCATTGTTCCACTGTATAGATTACCTAGTAAATATGTGCAGCTTTCTTATTTGTACTAAAAAACGAATGTCTTTTGGGCAAAGAATAAATGTAATTTTTATAGTAACATTATGTACTCAAAGAAATTATAATTGGATTTTCTTGGCGAAACACACGTTTACAATACACTAGTGATCATATAATGAGCATCATGGAAAATTATTATTAGACCAAAAACAAAAGACAAGAAATGATATGAAGCCAGGGTAAGAACGATGATGACATGTTGACAGCTTTAATCGGTCAAAAAGGGTTCGGAATGTAGATCTGGCAAAGGTAGTTGTATATGGTCGCTCATATCGCTCATTTGCTGCAAGACAGGCATAACACAAGAAAAAAAACGATTTTGCAGAAAATGCGTTATAAGTTTTCAATTTACACAGACATTACATATACCAAAGGAAATTTTATAGTATATCAATCAGAGTGTGTAAGAGATATTCATATGAACTTTTTACACAACATGAGGTCTATTATAGCGAACAATCGTACATAATTAACTCGAAAATCACCTTTCTTGAGTTATGACTCTCTTGCAGCAAATGAGCGATATGATCGCCTTCGTCCGGTAGGTAATAATATATGATTGCTGTAGAAGACCAGAAGACACTCTTCACAATAGATGATATTTTAAAGGTCTTTAGGCTTTGTAGAAATGTAAACCTGTAGAACGATAGAATTCCATTAGTAGGTATTCTGAACATAAAATACCTATAAGAGGGCTACACTTTTGGTATATTAAGGAACTATCCGCTGTATTGGAATTTAGTGTTATAATCTTTAGACAAAACCCGCCACATTTTCTAAGCGATGTTACTTTGAAATTCCGGGGTTTTAAAGGGGTAAAAAACTTCAATGTAGAATATGTTCAATATAGGTCATTGTTATACCCTACACAACGATGTTGTCAGGGTATTATAGCTTTGTGCAGCCCCAAATGTTTATTGTATATTGGTCCTAAACCCACCTTTAGGTATACCGATCGTAATATCTCGACTAGCTGAGTCGATCTAGACATGTGTGTCCGTCCGTCCATTATAATTTTTAAACACGATACAGGCCACAGTTATGGGCCAATCTTCACGAAATTTTGCATGTAGGATGGGTTGTGGCCAATGAAGACCCCTATTGTTTTTGGTAAAGATCGGTTAATATTTGGAAGACGAAATGGACCAAAACTTTAGTTTTGTCGGTTTTTCTGGTCGCTCCAGAGGCCGCAATTTTGGCCCAAACACCGGAAATTTTTGCATGGAGAAGGGGATAGGGCCAAAGAATAATCATGCCTGTTTTGATAAAGATCGGTCAATATTTAGCGGGTCAAAAGGACCCTGACTTTTGTGTGAAAAATGACAAAAATTTTATCCTATAGCGTCTAGATTTACCCCAGAAGTACATAGACCTCTGGTGGGTCATGAGGGTGCAAACATCGCGAAATATTGCCCAAGCTCAGAATGTGGTACCACAAAAAGTCAGATGTTCATGAAAGTTGTGTAGGGTATCATATGGTCGGCCCCGTCCGACTATACTGCTCCGCTCACTGATTTTAATATAACCCCATATTAAAGTCCCATGCTCATTTTCAGACGATATGGCGGTTATCGGACCCATTATGATGTGCTTCATGTGAAATGTAAACATTTTACCAATTTTCGCTCTTTATGTGAGAGCCCCATATTAAAGCATAGCCTCATTTTTCAGACGATGTAGCATCTCCAGTTATCGGAGGGTAAAAGTCCTCATGTTCTAAATTTTCACATATAAGCCTCCCGACCCACTATGGTGTGCTTTATCTGAAACGTAAACATTTTAACAATTTTAGTAAACATTTTAATTTTAGCCCTTTATGTGACAGCATCGAAAAAAGTGGACCAATCATAATTTCGGATTAAAACTAGTGTTGACAAAAATATTACTATATTCAAAGTTTGAATCGATTAGCTTCATATTTACACATTTTCAAAATTTGTTTATGGGAGGTACTAAAAAGAGGTATATCTACCCTCGGATTTAACGTAGTTTTAATAAAAATATTATCTTGTACAAATATCGCTGCATATAAGATTTACACGTTTTCAAAATATTGATAACTTGTGTGACAAGTACCAGGCGATAAGCCGCATCTTGAGACATGATATAGAATTTTTGAAAATATTAATTAGCACATGTCGGTTACTCAGATTTTAGATTTACTTTTCCACAAAAATGGTGAACCGTTTGTGAGGAGTTTCCATTTGGAGTTTACCGAAGTTGATCAATGTTTTAATTTAAATTTGACATTTCAAAATCGGCACCTAATTACGACCTTAATCCTAAAAACCCAATTAGCCCTAAGACACAGGTAATTGGACGATGTACATTAGCCTCAAGGTCTGTCACTTGTACCATAATATAATATTTATAAAAGTTTTATAGGTTAACATAAAAGTGCTTAGGAGGATCTATTCATATTTCATCTATATATATTTTTATGTTTTTATTAATATGCTATATAATCGAACACAAATATGCACACTTTTCAAGAAAATCCCAAATTTTATTTTTAAAGATCCTCCTTTCTGGTTACATTTCTTTGTTAACATCGTTTGCTTCCACCCCATTTCCACCCACCACTCCGCACAATCACATTGTATGTGCCACAAATAGATTGCACCAAATATTTCCTAACAAGCTTAACAAGAATGGAATTAAAGAGGTGCCATACATTTTCTTTGTAACGACAAGAACACCTTTCCTTCGAAAAGAGCAATTTTGGCCAGCAAAGAAATTGTTTGTTTGAGGAGGATTCCCCATTTTACTCTGGCAACAAAGCAGAAGCGACCATAAATTTTAACCACAATCTGACAAAGGCGACGAAGAAGAAAAAAATATGATTGTGTGTGTGTGCCATTCTTTGAGAACTATGTAACATTTTTAAATAACAATAATGTAGCACAGGAAGTTTTCGGCATAAAACGACTAAACCCAAAGAATTAAACACAGCTCAATGGGAACAAATATCAAGTAGCTGCAATAAGCTTAGGAAATATCGTATATGAAATTTTAAATATAATAAACCAAGTGGGAAGATATTAAACGGAAGGATATTTCTTTTGCTATTCTCTAGTCGAACGGAAACGGAAATTCGTACACAGCTATTGAAGTAGAGTTGCAAATATGTTTGTGTGTGTAAAAATAAGCGAGAAAATGGGGAATGAGAGACTGAGACGAAAATTATTTTTAATTCAAGTTAGAATATAAAAGTATTTTGATATTTAAGATTAAATTTGTATCCAGATATATTTTTATCAAATGCCGGCTCCCATATAGATGGAACTTGCGAGATGTTGCCATTGTAGCAGCCCATCCTGCTATATTTATAATTTTCTGAGAGGAAGTTTTCTACCAACCAACAACGCAGAATAATAAATTACAGCCACTTCCATGGCAAAATTATGGAAAACGAGTAGGATCTTTATTTGGAGAATTTCTTGATCCACGCGATATGCCAAATTTGCAGACACTTCGGTTGGAAAAAGCGCTTACGATCATCAAAGGTGGAGGAACACATATAAAGGGGATATGTAAATATAAAAAAGTGGGTTCCCGCCGTTCTTTCAAAAAATTATATTTTGTATTTTGGTTTAAATTGAATCTACACTAATTCAAGAATGTCCCTATGAAATTTCAAGTGAAAATCTCAAAAACTCTTGAAAATATAGCCGATTTATTGTGCTAGCACCAAGTAACGGCAAGAGGGCTTCTCAAACTTTAAAGGTATTTTTCTCCAAACTAGCGTTTTAAAGAATGCGGGCACGATAACTCAAAAACTAATAATCCGATCGATTCCAAATTTTGGGACGTTTCTCTGTGAGTGTATAGGTATCACATGAACCAGGATAAATCCATTCGGTCAAAATCTTCATTATTTATTTCATCTAAATAAATTTACCAAATAACTAAAGTTTGTCCAATTAGGACGAAGTACTGCACAACATACCAAATGGAACCTAGAATTACGTGTATTTGATTTTGTGTATAGATACATTTTGGTGGTTTCCACGGATGTTTAAATGCGTCTATTTATATATATATATACATGTTTTGCTCGATTTCATACAAATGATTGACATTCAATTTTCATAAATTTCACAATGTTTTGTGTATGGGTTTGGTGTTTTAATTCAGTTTCAATATCGATGTAATTTTGTACGATTCCACTTCAATGGTCCTCCAAAGATACTATGTACATATAAGCAATTCTTGTATATGCCCAAAGTGGTGAAGGTTATCATATACCTGCTTATTAATTTTGCAGGAATGCCAATGCGGCTTTATAGTCGACGAATAGGTGATTTCCAGGATTTGACGTAGAATGGAAATCTGGTCAATGGTGGATTTGCCAGGTCTGAAGCCTCATTGGTATAGTCTCAGAACTCAGGAAATCATTATCAATCCTAGATCAAGTTTGAAGATGGGACTCATCATGAATCCAATATCAGATGAATGGAATGTCCGATTTGAACCAAATTTTGAACAAATAATATACATAATATATATATTGTGTATATATATTATTTATATATATACAACTATGTTGTCAGGGTATTATAGCTTTGTGCAGCCCCAAGAGTTTGTAACGCCGCGAAATATTGGTCCTAGACCTACCTTCAAGTATACCGATTGTCATATCTCGAGTAGCTGAGTCGATCTAGACATGTGTGTTTGTCCGTCTGTCCATTATAATTTGTAAACACGATATAGACCACAGTTATGGACCAATCTTCGCGAAATTATGCATGTAGGATAGATTCAGGCCAATAAATATCCCTATTGTTTTTGGTAAAGATCGGTTAATATTTAGGGGATGAAATGGACCAAATACTAAATTTTTGTCGGTTTTTCTGGCCGCTCGAGAGGCCGCAATTATGGCCCGAACATCGTGAAATTTTTCGTGGAGTAGGAGATCGGCCCAAATGAGCATGCCTGTCTTGATAAGGATCGGTCAATATTTAGTGGGTCAAATGGATCCTGACTTTTGTGTGAGAAAATTACAAAATTTGTATTCTATGACGTATATAATAATTCCCGAAGAACATAGACCCGAGTAGTTCATAGTATATCCAAGGGGAGTGGTTGACCTTTAAATTGATACCAATTATTTTATCGTATCTACTCGGATGTGGGAATTACACTTAAATATTTACAGGTGCTTACATATTCAGATATTATTTAGTAACCCATTACCACAATAAAGGGCAAAAATATAGCTCTAATCGCTTTGAAATTTTCCATAAGGATCCATGTATGGTCAAGGACAACGCCTAAAAATTTTGTCGATGATCAGATAATAATTTTGGAATGAACTGGACCGAGAACTTAATTTTTTGAATTATTTCGAGTCGATCTATAGGCCCCAATTGAAAGCCGAACATCGCAACACAACCCACCATGAAGGGAATATGGCCAAGAAATTAGAAGGGTTGTACTGAATATTAGTAATATTGGTTGACCTCTAATCGGCCAAGAGTGTGCAAATATCACGAAATATTGCCCACGCTCAGAATATAGAACCACAGAAAGTTAGATTTTCGTGGAAGTTGTGTAGGGTATCATATGGTCGGCCCCGTCCGACCATATGATTATTATAATTTTTCTTTTTCTTTAAAACTTTGGTATTGATTTACAAGCCCATTGAAAATCTTGAAAATTTTAAATCAAGAATGGGGGGTTACCTTAACTTATATTGAAAATGGTCTGCGAATACTGTTTTGACCCACCAATAACTCGAAATGCTAACCAACAGCGCCCGTGGTTGGAAAATGCCTCTAGCATAATCAAAATACCTATAGTAGGGCTGGGCTATGTCAGAATATTAATGTATTCTGATTCATATGCTGACATATAAGACCCAAATACGATGTTGAGAAATGTGCCTATGTCACTAAAAAAAACTTAATTTGGGGCGAGGTACTTATGTGGTGGTTATACAAAGATATGGTCCTGTATTGAATATTTTTAGCTTAAATGTTTTTAACCGTCCATAGCATTGAAGGCAATATTACATTTCAACCAAAATATCTAAGAAGGTGTGGAAAATATTCCACAAACAAATATTTTGACCCATCAACAATCCGAAATTCCAAACTATAGCCATTTCAGTATAGGGGCTAGGACACATGTATAGGGGCTAGGTCAATATTCAGCAAATAAATTTCTTAGCCATCCATAGCCTAGAATACGAAATTCTACCCCTTGGGTTGATAAATAATTCAAGGGGCCCTTATATACCAAAAAGTACAGCGAAGGCATTTTTTGGCAACCAACTACCCAAAAATACACAAGAATAAAAAATAAATATATATCACAAAAGGGGAAGGGACCATAACACAAATCTATAGTGAACATTTTCCGCAAACAAGTTTTTGTCCTACCCCTAACCGGTAATGTCAAATTTGAGCCCCCCGGATTTAGAGTAAAAAGACTATTGAAGAGAAATATTTAAATTTTCTTCCCAAAAAGAATTATCTCCCCTCCCCCAGCATTACCCCCAAGGGAGCCAAATACCTTTTTTTGGTATTCGATTCGAATACAATTAAATCGTTATCGATTTATTTTTTTGCCAATAAAAATTAAGGACATGTTTATCACATCAACTTTTTTCCTGACTCAATCACACAGAGACGCACACACACACTCATCATTTAAATTAAGACCAAAAAAACAGAAAAGGAAATAAAAGAAAGAAAAAAAACAATAATTACAATAAAGCAGAGTATTTCAATTATCTTAATTATCAAATAAAAGAGAACGAAAACAAAAACAAACTTCAATAAAGAGGGAAAAATAAAACAACAACAAACTTTTGGTCATTTGTTGGGAAACGAACGAAGAACTTTAGGAACAGCTGAATTGTGAATTTTTATAATGAAAAAAAAACACTTCACACGCATTTACATTCGCAATAAATATGTGTGTATACAAGAGTGTGTAGTTAACAAATTTTTTGGATAGGAAAATATTTGCCATTACATACACGCGATTTATTTTATAAAATATTATCATTTGTCTCACACAACCAATGTAGGTTCACCACCACAAAACAAAACGATTCTGGGTTCATTTCTTTAATACACACCAAAAAAAATGGAGGTCTCATTAAATTTATCTTTCACAGACCCATACATTATGCAAATAATTGATCAAAATTAAATTACATACCTATTTAGCCATGTCAGTAGGCCTGTTAAAATCACGATAGAGACGTCATGCCATGTCATACCATGTCTGATGTTGATAATGGGATATATATTGGTCAACATTTTAGTATATCCCCATTTTCGGCATTTTTTCGCCCGAAGCGCCTGTAATTTGCCACCCCGGGTTTTGGGAGGATGTAACAATTGTTCGCAGAAAACATTACTATAGCCTCGTATTTTCGAAATAGCTAAATATTAACGTTCCGATCCTTTTTGGGTTCTTAATGGGTATATTGTGCTGAGAAACTTCTTTACTCAAGTGGTCCCGATCCATTTTACGTAGGTTGATTTTCAGGGAGGATGTAACACTTGTTCGCAGAAAACATTACTATAGACTCGTATTTTAGAAATAGCTAAATATTAACGTTCCGATCCTTTTTGGATAATTGGCTTTCACCGACATTGGTTCTTAATGGGTATATTGTGGTTCCGATCAATTTTACGTATGTTGATGGTACTAGTCTCATTTTCCAACCAAACGATTGTAATTTTCTGAAAAAAACTTCATGGAAAAACAGAAAATGTTCTATATCGATCCCTTTTTGACATATCTTTCATTGCACTTCTTTGTATTTTGAAGTCTTTAGCCGAATTTATCAACAGATGTAGTTGGCATTGGCATTTCATAGAATTTCTTAACTTAGAGGCTTTAATTCGTCATTCTGGGATGATTAAACAAATCTTTCCAGTAAATATTATATGGCGGGATAATTGAGCCGATTTCGAAAAAGATGTGGAATCAACGGACTGCGCTATTAAAAGTGGGTTTATTTAGTCGGTGCTCAATAGACGTATTTCCTAAACAAAGCGACTATAAAACCGGTGAGCGGAGCAGTGTATTCGAACGGGGCCGACCATACGATACATTACACAACTACCACGGAACTCTAACTTTCTGCTGATTTTTATTCCTAGCCTGAGCCATATTTCGTGATAGTTGCACCGTCTTGCCCGATTTGAGGTCAACAGCACCTCTTCCTTACACAGACATATTTTCCGAACATTAGTAATATTCAGTACATTCCTTCTAATTACTTGTCCATATTCCCTCCCCCGTGGATTGTGTTGTGATGTTCGGCTTATAGTTGTCGCCAATAGATCGTCTCGAAAAACACAACAAATACGTTTTCGGTCCACTTCATCCAAAAATTATTATCTGGTCATAAACGAAAATTATAGACGTTGTCCCATAACTGGAATCTCATGGACTATTTCAAAGCGGTCAACGCTGTATTTCCGCCCTCCAGTGTGGTACTAAATTACTATTCCGCCTCCAGTGTGGTACTAAATTACTAAATAATATCTGAATACGTAAACACCTGTCAATATTTAAGTGAAACTCCCACATCCGAGTACATACGACGTAATAAAATTGGCATAAATTTAAAGCCAATTCCTTCTCTTGGATATACTATCAACTTCTCGGGTCTATGCCCTTCAGGAGTAAATATATTCGCTATAGAATACAATATTTGCAATTTTTCACACAAAAGTCAGGGTCCATTTGACCCCTTAAATACTGACCGATGTTTATCAAAACAGACATGCTTGTTCTTTGGCTCGATCCCCTTCTCCATGTAAAATTGCGGGCTCTGGAGCGACCAGAAAACCGACAAAAATTAAGTATTTGATTCATTTAATCCCCTTAATATTAACCTGTATATCTTTTCGAAAAACAAAATTTGGTGAAGATTGGTCCATAACTGTGGCCTGTATCGTGTTTACAAATTATAACGCATGTCCAGGGACACACATGTCCATCTCGACTCAGTTAGTCCAGATATGACGATCGGTGTACTTAAAGGTGGGTCTAGGATCAATATTTGGAGGCGTTACAAACTCTTGGAGCTGCACAAAGCTATAATACACTGACAACAGAAAATCATTTTTTTTGAAAATGGGAGACTCGAAAATCTATATATAAGTATGGTTCATTCGCCAAAGTTGCTTAGAATTATCCAAAGGGGCTGGATTTAATCAACTAAAAATGTGGCCCGCCGTAATATATATATATATTTTATAAATCTATATCTTTATTCGACATGACACATTGTAGAGTAAATCAAGTACCCCATTTAAAATATTAAACGTTCACATATTCGGCCTTTCGTATACAATTAACATGAAATCGGACAGAAATATGACCACCCCTGGTGTAGGGTATCAGATACTTTCATCACAAAATATTTGTTCCATCACATGTTATAGACTTAACACCTGTAATAGCGAACAAATATTTACAAAAAATACCAGCGTGTCTACAATTTTATGCTAACGTTAGCAACGAAAGCAAAGTAGTGAAATGTATACACCCACATACAAATCAATACCCCTGACTCTGCTGAACCGAACAAAAAATTAGAAAAATTAACAGACGTTGTAGGCTGCTGATTCCTTTATTCATTATTTCCATGCCATCATCATTTCGCGTGCCATGCCAAAAAGAATTCTGGCATGTTTTCATTTTCATGATGATGATGCTGCTGCTGCTCACCCACGCACACACATCAACACACACAACTCTCGCCTAACGACCTTTCCAGCCATTCGAACATGAATACAAAACCAAACATTAGCTTGGAGAATGTTCTTCCTGTGCGGCGGTATGGACGGGAAACCCGAGTTGAATGAAATAGAGCACAGAGCACAAATTGATTGCTTTTGATATATTGCCCACCAAACAATATTTAATGTTTCCAAAGGCTCGCTCCATTCAGTTCGGATCAATACTGATTTTCCTGGTTGCCCAGTGATGCGTAAAACCTTTGTAATGCTTTCCTTTCATATAGATTGGGAATAACAGCAGCAGCAACAACAACAAAATGGAATAATGGTTATATTTATACAGAACTGCAAAATCGTCCCCTCCCCCTCAATGGATTGTTCAGTTGAGTTGTGTTTGTGTGGTGGGGGTATTGAAAATTACGGGTGTGTGTGAGCCCAACCCCCCCTTCGATCATGTATTTGGGGAAATATAAGTTTTGTATATAAATTTCCCGTACCCCATCATCATCAATATCTATAATTGGTGTTGTGTGTTTGCATAAATCCGAAACCAAAAGCAGCAGCAGGAACAGCAGCACCAACAACCAATCGCCTGTGCCAAATGCCTAATGATGAGCAAAACGGAATAATTTGCGTTATTGTTAGAAAGGATGCCACTTCAATGGCATCGATTCTAAGTATTTGTATGTATGTGTATGTTTGTGGGTAAGCGAGGAAATGTTGTGGGTTTGATTAAATATTTGAATAGAATTAAGCGGGAATTACAAATTAATTAAAATGATATTACGATGCGGCAGAATTACGAAATTTTTGTTATTATGTTTCTTGAGGACTATCCGGATCCAATTTTCAAAGAATATTTTATCCATTAAAAAAAATATTGCATTTTTAAAGAGTCGTTTATAAGCGAAGATGTCGGTAAGTGTTGTTTTTATAGAACACGTTTGCATCTCTATAAACGTGGATGTTGTAAGGATATTTTTTCAAGGACCAACAGAAGGCGTGGCTTTGTTTAAAGAATATGTTTTCAAAGACCAATACAAGACTTTGATTTTTTAAATAATAGTATTTTGAAGCGCTGAAATAGGCGAGTATTTTTGAAAGGGTATTTTTTCAAAGACTAACACAATTCCTGGATTTTTTAAAGAATATATTTTCAAAGACCAAAACAGGGAGTGGATTTAAAAGAAATATTTTCTCAAGGACTAACAAAAGTCATTAATTTTTTTAAGAAAGCTTTTTCAATAATGAACGCATGGCGTTGGCTTTTTAAAGAATATTTTCTCAAGGACTTATACAAGTCGTATGGTGTCGGGTTTATAAAGATTTTTTTAAAGAATTATCTTTCAAGGACTAAAGTAAAGCGTGAATTTTTTGAATAATATATTTTTTGGTGAACAAAAATAGGCGGGGATTTTTTATAGTTTTTATACCATACACAACTATGTTGTCAGGTTATTATAGCTTTGTGCAGTCCCAAAAGTTTGTAACGCCGCGAAATATTGGTCCTAGACCCACCTTTAAGTATACCAATCGTCATATCTCGACTAGCTGAGTCGATCTAGACATGTGTGTCCGTCCGTCCGTCCGTCTGTCAATTATAATTTGTAAACACGATACAGGCCACAGTTATGGACCAATCTTCACAAAAATTTGCATGTAGTATGGGTTCTGTCCAATGAAGACCCCTATTATTTTTGGTAAAGATCGGTTAATATTAAGGGGATGAAATGTATCAATTACTTAAATTTTGTCTGTTTTTCTGGTCGCTCCAGAGGCCGCAATTATGGCCCAAACATCGCGATTTTTTACATGGATGAGGGAATCGGGCCAAAGAATAAGCATACCTGTTTATAAGGAGTAGTCAATATTTAGCGGGTCAAATTGACCCTGACTTTTGTGTGAAAAAATACAAAATTTTTATTCTATAGTGTATATATTTGCCCCTGAAGGACCTAGACCCGAGAAGTTGAGGTATGTTCAAGAGGAGTGGTTGACCTTAAAATTTATACTAATTACATGGTTGTATGTACTCGGATGTGGGAGTTAAACTTAAATATTTACAGGTGCTTACGTATTCAGATATTATTTAGTAGCCCATTACCACCCTAGAGGTCGGAAATATAGCGCTGATCGCTTTGAAATTTTCCATGAGGATCCAGATATGGTCAAGGCAACGCCTATAATTTGCGGTGATGATCAGATAATCATTTTCGGATGAAGTGAACCGAAAACTTAATTTTTTGTGTGTTTTTTTTCGAGTCCATCTATAGGCCACAATTGAAAGCCGAACATCACCATAGAAACCACGGTGAAGGGAATCTGGACAAGTAATTAGAATGACTGTGCTGAATATTAGTAATAATTGTTGACCTGCAGTCGGTCAGAAAGGTGCAAATATCGCGAAATATTGCCCAAGCTCAGAATATAGAACCACACAAAGTTAAATTTTTGTGGAAGTTTTGTAGGGTATCATATGGTCGGAGCCGTCCGACTATACTACTCCGCTCACTGGTTTAAGAATAATAAGGCTAAAATAGGTGGGGATTTTTTACAGAATATGTGTTAAAGAAATAAAGATGACGGGGATTTTTTTGGAATATAATTTTAAGCACTGGATTAGGCGTGGATTTTTTCACAAAAAAAAAAAAAATAAATAAAATAAAATGTTGGGGACTAACATTGGCGCCAATTTTTTAATGAAAATAATTTCAAGGACGAAATTTGGCGGGGATTTTTTTAAAGAATATTATTTCAAAGACTAAGATAGGCGTGAATTTTTCAATACTATTTTTAAAGTACTAAAATATCAAAAAAGAAAAAAAAAACAAATATAATAATAAAATAAAAAAGTGAATAATGTACTTTACAAATAATGTTATGCAACGCTTCGCCGCTTACTATGCGACCATTAACGTAATCACTGCTATGCAGTTAACAGAAAAGCTGATGAGTATTTGTTTTATTATTTCGTCTTTATTCCTTTCAATTTTCCTTTACCACCAAGCGATGTATTTTCGTTTTTGGTCCGCAAGACATTAATAATTTGCATGGAGGTATTTAGCATTTAGGCCAAAGTGAAAGGAATCGAGACAGGCCCATGGTTCCTTTTGAGAATATGCATAGAATTGCTTTCCTGGTCGATTTACGCATGTCCGTCTGTCTGTCAGTCCGTCCATGTATTTTTATTAACAAAGTACAGGTCGCATTTATCATCCGATTTGGATGAAATTTAGCACAGTTCACTTATTTTGCCCAAGGACGAACCCTATTGAAATTGGAGAAAATCGGTTCAGATTTAGATATAGCTCCCATATATATTTTCGTCCGATTTAATGTAAATGGTGCAACAAAGTCCCTATATACCATTCGATATGCACCAATTTTGGAATAGCGTATTGAATTAGGTCTAGAATTATGAGTGTTAAGTTTCGTGAAAATCAATTCAGATTTAGATATAGCTCCCATATATAGTTTCGCCCGATTTTAGGTAAATGGTGCACCAAAGTCCTTATAAATCTTTTGATTTGCACGAATTTTGGCATAGCGTACTAAATTAAGTCTAGAATAATGTGCAAAGTTTGGTGAAAATCGGTTCAGATTTAGATATAGCTCCCATATATATTTTATGGTGCCCTAAAGACCTTATATATCTTTCGATTTCCACGAAATTTGGCATAGCGTAATAAATTATGCCTAGAATGATGTGTGTAAAATTTCTTGAACATCGGTTCAGATTTAGATATAGCTCCCAATGATGTGTGTTAAGTTTCGTAAAAATCCGATTAGATTTAGATATAGCTTCCATATATTTTCGCCCGATTTTATTTCAATTTTTATCGAACTTTGAAATAGCGTACTGAATTGAGTCTAGAATGATGTGTGTAAAGTTTCCTGAAAATTGTCCGCAAAAAATTGCCACACAATTTAGCATAACGTAAAGTTTTGCATAACGTATTTAGATATAGCCCCCCTATAATTCCGTCCGATTTTTAATAGGATCCAAGGACCCAAAATATGTCCATTAGTAACAAGACGAGCTGAAATTAATCCAACCTAATCTGTGACAAGTTTCGTTGAAATCGGTTCATATTTGGATATAGCTCCCATAGCTCCCATATCTATTTTCATCCGATTTTAAGTAACCAAACTCTTCATGTTCTTCCAGAATAGAATGACGTAATCGTAATCGACTTCGTGTTAATTGAACTCCAAATATTCAACGGGTGCCCGATTGATATTTGCTTTAAATGGATTTACATAATTTTGTCCCATTAAAACGAACAAATGACATGTCTATGAATTGTTCTAAGTCGGTTCACATTGAGATACTTTCCTTACTGGTTCTTTTTTCGATTCTTGCTGGTCAATTTCTATACGATTATTTGTCTCAATCTTTTATTGGGTGAAGTTTTGGAATTTTATAGGGTTTTATTATACCCTACACAACTATGTTGTCAGGGTATTATAGCTTTGTGCAGCCACAAAAGTTTGTAACGCCGCGAAATATTGGTCCTAGACCCACCTTTAAGTATACCGATCGTCATATCTCGACTAGCTGAGCCGATCTAGACATGTGTGTCCGTCCGTCCGTCTGTCCATTTTAATTTGTAAACACGATACAGGCCACAGTTATGGGCCAATCTTCACAAAATTTTGCATGTAGAATGGATTCTGGCCAATGAAGACCCCTATCGGTTAATATTTAGAGAAGGAAATGGACCAAAAACTTTATTTTTGTCTGATTTTCTGGTCGCTCCAAAGGCCGCAATTATGGCCCCAACACCGTGAATTTTTGCATGGAGAAGGACATATGGCCAAAGAATAAGCATGCCCGTTTTTATTATTTAGCGGGTCAATTTGTATTCTATGGCGTATAAATTTTCCTCTGAAGGGCCTAGACCCAAAAAGTTTATAGTATGTTCAAGAGGAGTGGTTGACCTTTAAATTGATACCAAATATATGGTCGTATGTACTCAGATGTGGGAGCTACACTTAAATATTTACATGTGCTTACGTATTCAGGCATTATTTAGTAACCCAAAACCCGGAAATATAGCGCTGATCGCTTTGAAAATTTCCATGAGATTCCAGTTATGGCCATAACTTTCGGTGATGATCACATAATAATTTTGGGATGAAGTGGACCAAAAACTTAACATTTTGTGTGTGTGTGTTTTTTTTTTTTTGAGTCGATCTATAGGCCATGGTAAAGAGAATCTGGACAACTACAGCCCTCGTCTACTGAATATAAGTAATATTTGTTGACCTTTAGTCAGGTTTCAAGAGGGTGCAAATAACGCAAAGTTAGATTTTCGTGGAAGCTGTGTAGGGTATTATATGGTCGGCCTCTTCCGACTATACTGCTCCGCTCACTGGTTTTTTTCCTTTCGTTTTAAATTTGTTTAAATCTTAAAGGGACATATACGTATTTCATTGAAGGTTTCGATTTAAATGGAATACAAAATGTACATATTTCTTAGATATTACCTCCTAAGACCTCATGTCTACCTTTTATGTTAAAATATGCACCTATATTGACATATGTTGCCGAAAGTCAAATTAAAGTTACTTTGTTTGGAAAATCGAAAGTGTGTCTTGGATCTTGTCATTTTGTATTGAAAAGTCTAAATGTCGAAGTCGACTTTTGGCCATGAAGGAAAATAAAAAGTCGGTTTTTCTAAACTTTATTTGATTTTCTTTATAAATATTTGGGTTTTATAATATGAAGCCGATGACAACATAATTATCATTTAACATAATGGAATAAGATCGATCAAATGTTAAACACAAAAATATTATGTTATATTACATTTTGATTTAGTTCGAAAAGTTTCGAAAATCGATTTTTACACATTTGGCACAATTGAAAAAATTTAAAATTAAAATTAAAAAATTTTATTTTTTTTAACAAAATTCGATATAATAAAATTTAATTTAATATGCTCCCATCTCACTACCTTTCACAAAATTATCCTTAATAGCAATTAAAACTTCTAAAAAAGTTAATCTATCTTGAGCTCTGAAATCGGATATGATTTTGTTGGCTAAAGTTAAATCAATAATTTGTATTAAACAATATTCGACTAACAAACATTTTCGTTTCACTTAAAATTCTAAACTTCACACATATCAAAGTACAGACACATACATGCACATAATATCTATTAAATTCACTTTCATTCGACCATAGATGGATGGCATAACTGAATTTGCATATTTTATAATACTAAAAAAAAATAACAACAACTAGCCATAATCCTTTTTGATGATTTTGAAACATATGTATTCTAGTCGATATTCGAAAAAAAAAATCCAATCAAAATTGCACATGCAATCAAATGTGCAATTACTGTTCTTTAAACTATTTAGATAAAAATCAGAATTCTCAATGAAAAACACTATTCGATTTTAATTTATTTTCTGCCACACATTTGCTTACAAAAATAATTGTTGATGTCCAGCAACGTGAGGGTGAGCTGTGTGAGTGAGCGAGTGAGTTAGATCCATACCCGTTATGAACTTTCACATACCATAACTTTTGCTAATTGACATGAATTCCATCCCTGGAATTTCACATAATATTTATATAACCTACACACACACACGCATACAACAACACAACTACAATGAAATATGTGTGCACATACCAGAACGAACTATCCTAGCGATACAGTTTTGGCCGTAGATTTAGCCAATATCAAAAATAACAAATAACGAGGATGGAATGGACAATTTTTGCAAAGAACAAATAAAATCGTCATAACCTGGGCTAGGCCGATTTTTTTATATCCTCCACCGCATGAGCTACGCACTTAAAATATCTAAAATCGGTGGGGATATTTATATGAGGACTATTTATGTCAGAAGACTTTTTGAATCCTCTTTTGGCCGTAGATTTAGCCAATATCAAAAATAACAATTAGCGAAGGTGGAATGGACAATTTTGGCAAAGAACAAATAAAATCGTCATTAATTGCGGCTAGGCCGATTATTTTTATATCCTCCACCGCATGAGCTACGCACTTAAAATATCTAAAATCGGTGGGGATATTTATATGAGGACAATTTATGTCAGAAGGCTTTTTGAATGCTCTGAAAAATCGTAGTACAAAACTACATATATCAAGGTTGGAAAATTCGCCCAAGACCCTCAGCATATAGAAAATGGAGGGGGTTCTATTTATATGGATGCTATTTCAAAACATGAAGCTATTTTTTAAATGTTTTGTAAATAAATTTGTCACTAACACTCAGATTTGGAAAATTCACATCGGTTGGAAAATGGAACGGGACCTTTACATTGGGGCAATGTCAAACAAACAAGACAATTGCCCGAAATGATCAAATACAGCCACCGAATCAGACAAGTTGCGGGTATATTTAGAAGGACTTCAAATTGTAAGAAACGGATTAGGCACTGAGGGTTTGAAACCGATTTTTAGATAAGACATAGTTTTGGCCACGCCATCTCATTTATAACAATATCAATCTTTAATATCGATTCCGTTGACACCAAGAACGCGGGTCCACCTATACCATCCAGAATATAGTGGAGAATACATTAATTTTGTCAATCTGTTTTCAATATATACCATATATATACGATATAAATTCGGGATCAAGATAAATTTCCATCAGTTGAATTCGGGATAGAGTTCGTATTATATAAGACCAAGCTTTAAACTTTTACACATACCTTGATAATATTTTCAAGATAAGAAATGAAATAGAGACCAGTCTACATTTCGGAATAGTTCCACATAACGGTATCCTCATCACATTTTCCTCGTAAAGGGTTTTAGTCACATCAATCGAAGTAGCTATAATTTGCCATTTCGAGTTCTCACAGTCTAAAAATGTCTTTTCATAGAAAAATTTAAATATGAGTCCATATTTAATGCAGGACCCGAAATGCCTGTAATTTGATATATTGGGTGCTCAGATGACAAAAGACCTCCAGGCATTGCATATTATAGCTACAGGTATATAATTCATATAGAGGTTCCACATTTAGGTATTTTGAAATTGTTTTTCGCATTTTGCTAAGGATGTATCTATTATTTTAGATTCCCCAGTAGGTTCGCATTTCATGAATATTATTGAATATGATATCTCTCAAATGGCTGCCTCTGGCGTTGATGACGTACTGTGCCCTTTTTGCTGCATTTTCCATAGTTTTTGCCAACATTTCGGTCGGAATAGCGGCTATTTCTTCACGAATGTTGTCCATGAGCTCTTCTACGGTTCTTGGCTTGTTAACGTAAACCTTTGACTTCAAATATCCCCACAAGAAGAAGTCGGGCGGCGTCAAATCGGGCGAACGCGATGGCCAGTCCAAATCACCACTTTTCGACATCAAACGGCCCGGAAACAAATTCTTCAGAAAATCGATTGTTATGCGACTTGTGTGCGGTGGAGCGCCGTCTTGTTGAAACCAGAACTGCCTCATAAGCTTTCGACGAATAATTGGCATCACAAAATTGGTCATCATGTCGCGATAACGCTCCTGATTGATGGTAACCAAATGAAAATGGCCATGCTATTTTCATTTTGGAAGAAAAACGGCCCAATGACGCCGCACCAAACTGTGACTTTTTCGTCATGAAGAGGCAATCGACGAATCTCCCGAGGATTTTCAGTGGCGTAAAAACGGCAATTTTGCTTATTTACGGTCCCATTCAATGTGATATGGGCTTCATCGGACATGATAATTTTGTTCCAAAATTGCTCGTCATCTTCGGCCATTTCGTTGACTCTTTGGGCCCATTCCAATCGACGAGGCTTGTCCGCAGGCAACATTCTTTGCGTCAATTGAATTTTGTAGGGGAACAAATGCAAATCAATGCGAATAATCCTTTGTAAAGTGGACCGAGCCATGCCCAACTGCTGAGAACGGCGTTTTTGGGATGTTCTTGGGGACCTCTCAACACTGGCTCGTACGGCAGCGATATTCTCGGCCGATCGCCTTGGTCGACTTTTATATGGCCTCTTCGGATTAGAAAGAGCCTTACCAGTCGAAAATTTTTCGTATAAACGCTTAATGGTGATCTTAGAAGGCGCACTTCTCACATTTTTTACTGTTTTAAAAGCACGTTGAGTTTTCACAATTGACTTCTTCTGTTGAATGTAAATTCCAACTATTTCAGAGCGCTCGCGTGGCGTGTATTGGTTCATGGTAAAAATATCTGCTTGGACTGACGCTTCAAACGCGGTATGTCATTAAGCGATGTGACATCTATGTCAAAAGTTATGGCGTTGCCAGATGGGTCCGTCGAATATGGGCAACCCTGTAGTTATTAGTCCCGCCTTTACCGAACAGAAGTTATTATTCCACCTGAAATTGTAAGTGGTTTTCCTATTTTAATGCAGGACACTTGAAGACCTGTAATTAGATATTTTAAACACTCAGAGGAAAGAATACCTCCTGGCACATCAATGTAGGATTATATTGAATTCCTACCTTTAGACAGTTGAAATTTTTATTCGCATTTTCCAATCGAGGTGCCTGTAATATGAAATTTTGGATTCTCCATTTTATCAGGCTCTCAGAAAATAATGTCTCATAAAAATATCCCGCACGCTTTAAATAGTTTGTTCTATTCTAACCGAATTTGTAAAATATATTTTGTACGGAAAGTTTTTAACATGGGTCCATGATTTGCCATAACCATCATAAAAGTTCTTCTCGCAGAAGATATTCAATTTTATACAAAGGTGAGGTGCCCGATCGAAATTTCCGTTTTAGACTTCAAGTTTCTTGGAGCAAACCAGTGAGCGAAGCAGTATAGTCGGACGGGACCGACCATACGATACCTTACACAACTTCCACGAAAATCTAACTTTGTGTGGTTCTATATTCTGAGCTTGGGCAATATTTCGCAATATTTTCAGCTTCTTGACGGACTAGAGGTCAACATATGTTACTAATATTCTGTACTGCCCTTCTAACTACTGGTCCAGATTCCCTTCAGCGTGGGTTGTGTTGCGATGTTCGGCTTTCAATTGGGCATAAAAAAATTAAGTTTTCGGTCTACTTCATCCCAATATTATTATCTGATCACCACCGAAAATTATAGGTATTGTCCTTGACCTAGATGCTTATAGAAAATTTCAAAGCGATCAGCGCTATATTTCTGCCCTCTAGTGTGGTAATGGGTTGCTAAATAATATATGAATATGTAAGCACCTGTGAATATTTAAGTGTAACTCCCACATCCGAATACACACGACAATAAAATTGATATCAATTTAAAGGTCAACCACTCCTCTTGGATATACTATCAACATCTCGAGTCCATGTCCTTAAGGGGTAAATATATGCGCTACAGAATGCAATTTTTGTATATTTTCACACAAAAGTAAGGTTGCATTTGACCCGCTAAATATTAACCGATCTTTATCGAAACAGGCATGCTGATTATTTGGCCCCATCCCCTTCTCCATGCAAAAATTTGCGATGTTTGGGCCATAATTGCGGCCTCTGGAGCGACCAGAAAAATCGACAAAAATTAAGTATTTGGTCCAATTTCATCCCCTATATATTAAACGATCTTTACGAAAAACAATAGGTGTCTTCGTTGGCCAGAACACATCCTACTTGCCAGAACACATCCTACTTGGTCCATAACTGTGACCTGTATCGTGTTAACAAATTATAATGTAGAGACGGACGGACACACATGTCTAGATCGAATCTGCTGGTCGAGTTATGACGATCGGTATACTTAAAGGTGGGCCTAGGACCAATATTTCGCGGCGTTACAAACTCTTGGGGCTGCACAAAGCTATAATACATAGTTGTGTAGGGTATAATTACGTTATTTCCTCTGCCTATTTGTGTGGCCGACTGGTCCCTTTCAAAGGGAGTAATCGACATGACATAAATTGGGCACAATGTTTAATTTTTACTACGACTAGATCAAATCTGAAAATGGGAAAAAAAAAATTTTTGAAAAAATATATTGCTTTTGGAATATTCGATTTGGTTTAATCTTTGGGCATCGTAATATAGATGAAATCTATCGGACCAATATTTGTAGAAACATTCCAATAAAAGGGTGAGAATTTAAAAAAAAATGTAAATATCATATCATTAAGTTTCTGAATTGATCCAAGCACCTCACATAACCATCCAATATCAACCGATCCAAAGATGGGACCCCACGCTCCATTCATTCTGGTGCATCCTCTATCTACTAAACATATCTCCTCTACCTACTAAACATAGTTTTGGGGTAAATATAGTCGAACTTGACAAATTTTACATTCAGCAATTTGTAGATCTCAATGTGTAGAAACGTTCAGTTTTTATCGTAGTGACCATACAATGCAACCATACAATTCTCGGCACTATATCGTCTTATTTATGGCAGAATTTTTCATGCGCATTGCAAACTTCTTATTTGCAGGAACTTTTTTTCTCAAAGTATTGGAGTTCCAACAAATTGTACCAATTTCTATATCGCCCACCTCGTTGTAATCACCAAATAATTTCTTATGTTGTGCAACTATGTATCTATGTGTGTATGATGCACATACAAAAATTCCAAATAGTTGTTCAAACTAATACACATACAATAGGGATAGCAACAAGAGAACAACAACGAATAAACCACATGTTGCCTCCATAACTCTTGAATAACTTGACATACAATGTTGAAGAGTGTGCACTTTATTGGAGTAGAAAATGTATGGGAATCCATGTGAGTGTGAGTGTGTTTGTTGTTGACTAAACACATAGATTCTTTGTCCAAGAGAACTGTGCGAGTATGACTTATATACAACATAAGTCTTTTATCATGGCTATGGTGGAAACAAACTCAACAGCAACATTACAATGACTTTGTTGTGTATGAGAGTCTGTGTGTGTGCCTTGATACTTTTTTTGTATATATTTTAACAGATTCTAAATAAACTCACTCGACCCTAACGTCTCACTTTTGAAGAATAGACTAAGCCTACAACAGTGACAACATTGATAACTTGTGGTGGTGCAACAACACGATGGATATACAAAACTAAACAATGACTGACCCTTCTGTCAATGTGCCACCAACAATTCCCTAGACCACACTTGCATCCTTTATGCCACGACTTTGACAAATAAAAGGACACTACAGCCAAAGTGATTTTGAACCAATGCACACCACACACACACACGTTCTAATCTCAATACAATGTGAGCATACGATGTGGTAGTTCTTCTTTGGAAAGGAGTGCCTCTTCCATCATGGATTTTAGGCCCTATGTTGTGGACAAATATAAATATGTTTTGCATGTGTGTGAGTGTATGTGGTCTATGGAATTCTATAAATTCAATTAACCCACATGACCGGGGGGGCATGTAACAATGTTAAAATATTTCCTATAAATTCACTGTGTAGCTGAAGAGCAGTCCCACACGATGAAATGGGGATATTGACTAGTTCGTGGAGGAATTCAAAGGATAAAGAATATGTGGACAATGGTGTCCTTTGGCATGATTTTGAATTATGGCAGAATTTTAGTTATTATTTGCGATACACAATAACAAAAAACGACTACCATAACAATAATTCTTATATATTGTTGAATTAGATGACAATTTGAAAACGGGCATGGAATTCATATCCTTATAAATATTTAATCATAAGGGTGATTTTTTTTTTAAATATTATTTTAATATATTTAATTATAAGGGTGATTTTTTAAATATTTTTTTAAGGACAGCATAGCTATACGATTGCAGTTTTTAAAAATATTTTTTATGAACATCAGAGAATTTCTTATAGAACAATTTTAAAACAAATTTCAGGGAGTATTACTAAGAGAGGGTTTTATAAATACTTTTTTTCAAGGATTAACAATAAGCGTGGATTTTTATAAATATTGTTACAGGGACTATCAATAAGTGGGGTTTTATAATTTGTTTTTTTAGGGATGAACAATAAGCTAAAAATGAATTGCTGTTCGTTAGTCTCGCTAAAACTCGATAAAGGCTAAACAGATTTTCCTTATCTTAGTCTTGAAATGTTCGTGAAGCTTCAGGGAAGGTTTAAAAGGTGAGAAAAAATCGAAATCCGCGAAATTTTTGGAAAAAATATAATGAATCTTATTTGCATTTCCACGAATTTAGTATCGAGCTATTTGGTTGCACCATATCGTAGTTGTTATTTTGAGATATTTTGAGCGAATATTCAATTATTGAAAATTTGGAAAATATTTTTTTTTCCATTTGGTTTGATAACACTGTGCAACACAAAAAATAATTACCGAAAAATTCCAACAGATTATGAAAGAGGGGCTAAAAAAAGAAGACCCGTGTATCGGCGTTTTGAAAGTTTACGTCGGGAGGTAACCTAAAAGAGGGGGGCGCAATATTTCCCCTTTTCAAGAATTTTGATTATTTTCGAATTATGATTTCTTCGACAATATTACTGATAAAATATCGAGGAATATTTTGGTATACAACTTTAACCCTCTTTTCGGTCCCCTTTTCCAGGAGTGATTGAAAACTCATTCAAAACGGTGTTAAGCTGCTCAGAATATTCTACAGAAATGTTCGCCATAAAGTTTTACTATAGTCTAAAGGACTATCAATAGAAGTCTATTTATAAAATATTTTTTACGGATTATCTACAATCGTTAGATTTTTAAAAATACTCATTTATTGTCCTATCTAGTGTGACGTGTCAAAAGTCACATACATACAAAACGCCACCCATCATAGCAACAACCTCGCATGACGTCCCCGTGAGTACTAGGAACGAGTGCATAGGCATTTGCTCCCGCCACCTACTCTATCATATAATTCTCATTTACGTTGTGACTCCGCAAACTGAAGTATTTCACTTTCATCTACTGAGGGCGGCTTGCCATTTCATAGGCTTGCTATTTTGTGTTGTGGATGTTCATTGCACTTACAATCATTCACAATTCTTTTGGGTATCTACCCATTGCGGCGGCTACATAAATACATCCACACAGAGGCTTCGGCTTACTGTTCCACAAAGAGACTTCGGTCTACTGTTCCACACAG
This sequence comes from Musca vetustissima, assembly GCF_032173495.1. Lineage (NCBI taxonomy): Eukaryota > Metazoa > Arthropoda > Insecta > Diptera > Muscidae > Musca > Musca vetustissima. The sequence continues at coordinate 86,322 of NW_026875391.1, forward strand.
AGGCTTCGGCTTACTGTTCCACATAGAGACTTCGGTCTACTGTTCGTAGTTAGATATAGTAGAATGTACGAGAACTTAGTCTGTAAGCAACTACTAACATCGTTCCCGATCACTGTTAAATCGTTGTTTCCGATCATCGAACTGACACCAGATAAACATCGTTCTTTCCGATCGTCATTTCCGATCATAGAACTGACACCAGACAACCATCATTCCCGATCACCGTCAATTCGTCGCTGCCGATCATCGTACTGACACCAGATAACCATAATTCCTGATCACCGTTAAATCGTCGTTGCCGATCATCGCACTGACACCCGACCACCGTTAAATCATCTTTCTGCTTCCGACATTCACCACTCCCGATCACCGGTGTATCATCATTGCCGATCATCGATTCCGACTCCCGACAACTGCCGATAATCACCAGCATATGAGGCCACCCGAAATCAATTATTTGTATCGCATATTTATATATAAACACACTAGTATTATAAAGGGAGACACTAGTCTTTTAAATCAATCAGGTTTTGTGGGTCCTTATGGAGACCTTGGACACGACTGGGCTAACCTCAGCCGACGAGAAAACCACGTTACACTAGGCGTCGTCCAATGTTTATACCCTATACAACTATTTTGTCAGGGTATTATAGCTTTGTAAGGGTATTGAGTTTGTAATGTCGTGAAATATTGGTCCTAGACCCACCTTTAAGTATACCGATTTTCATATCTCGACTAGCTGAGTCGAACTAGACATGCGTGTCCGTTCGTCCGTCTATCCATTATAATTTGTAAACACGATACAGACCACAGTTATGTGCCAATCTTCACGAAATTTTAGATGTAGGATGGTTTATGGCCAATGAAAACCCCTATTGTTTATATGACAAATATCAATCATTATTTAGCGGGACAAATGGATTGTATACTATACTCCCAAAAGTTCATAGTCCCGAGAAGTTGATAGTATATCCAAGAGGAGTGGTTGACCTTTAAATTGATACCGATGATGTACTCGGGTGCGGGAGTTACACTTAAATATTTACAGGTGCTTACGTATTCAGATATTATTTAGTAACCCTTTACCACACTACAGGGCGGATATATAGCGCTGATCGCTTTTAAATATTCCATGAGGTTGCAGTTTGGGTCAAGGACAACGCCTATAACTTTCGGTGATTATCAGATTATATTTATGAGATGAAGTGGACCGAATATTTAATTTTTTGTGTTTTTTTTTTCAAATCGATGCCAACAATAAAACCGAAAATCACAACTCAACCCACAGTGAAGGGGATCTGGACAATTAATTAGAAGCCCTGTACTGAATATGAATAGCAATATTCGGAAAATATGTCAGTATAAGGAAGAGGTGCTGTTGACCTCTAATCGGGCTAGAGGGAGCAAATATTACGAAATATTGCCCGGGCTCGGAATAAAAATCCGCAGAAAGTTAGAGTTCCTTGGTAGTTGTGTAGGGTATCGTATGGTCGGTCCCGTCCGACTATACTGCTCCGCTTACTGGTTTATCTTCTATATTTTATAATAAAATATAAAACACAACATTTATTTATACATGAAAATAATTTTCCTTTTCGACAATGTGTTATTTGTTATCCTTGCAACATTGTGTTATTGATTATTGATCTAAAAATGCGCAAAATTATTTTTCGTTTTATTTCATTTCCTTATCCTCCGTCCACACACACACAATGGCGTATTGTATTGTACAATTGCCAGAATAAAAATCCCATTGAATGGTGCTGGGCAAAAATGATTATTTGTACACAACAATGAGTTGAGCTGCTGGGTAATGGTCCAGTAAGTACAACATTTTTATTATCTATCCAAAAAGAGAAATACTGGATATATTATTTTGCAAATTCTAGCTTTATGTCCTTCGCAACTACCGAGGAAACACTTAACATCTATCAAAAGAGGCGATAAAATGGAATGATTGCCGATTAGTGCCACTGGCGGTGAATAGAATAGAATCGGGTAGCAAAAGAATTGTTTGGCCTTTCAAAATGCAATCAAATGAACACACATACACACGCACAAACACTCATAAAAAAGAAGGCGTAGAGATAGTAATTTATTGAGTTATTAAATGTCCATTGTGAGGCTAAAAGAAATAATTGAAAATACCAAGATGGGCTTGAGCTTGTTGAGTTGTCGTCCTGTAAGTTATGGGGCATTTTATTGTTCAGGCACATTGTGAATATACACACAACGAAGGACTTTCATAGGCATGATTTTTTTTATTAAAGAATATTTAGCTGGTCAAATGGACCCTGAATTTTGTGTGAAAAATGACAAAATGTTTATTCTACAGCGTATATATTTACTCATGAGGGACATAGAGCGGAGAAGTTGATAGTATATCCAAGAAGGGTGGTTTACCTTTAAGTGGATACCAATTATATTGTCGTATGTACTCGGATGTGGGAATTAGACGTAAATACTTACAGTTACTTACGTATTCAGATATTATTTAATAAGCCATTACCACACTAGAAGGCGGAAATATAGCGCGGATCGCTTTGAAATGTTCCATGAGGTTCCAGTTATAGTCAAAGACAACGCTTATAATTTTGGTGGGGATCAGATAATAGTTTTGCGATGAAGTGGACCGAAAATTTATTTTTTGTTTTTTTTTTTTTGAATATCACAACACAAACCACGGTGGACAAGTAATTAGAAAAACTATACTGAATATTGGTAATATTCGGAAAATATGTCAGTGTAAGGAGGAGGTGCTGTTGACGTCTAATCGGGAAAGATTTCGGAATAAAAATCCGCGAACAGATAGAGTTCTGTGGTAGTTGTGTAGGGTAACGTATGGTCGGCCCGTCCGACTATACTGCTCCGCTCACTGGTTAGACAATACTTTTTTCAAGGACTGAAATAGGCGTGGTTTTATTAGACAATACTTTTTTCAAGGACTAAAATAGGCTGAATTTGTTAAAGAATATTTTTACCAAATGTAGATATATAAAAAAATAAAACATAGCTGTATGGGGTATAAAAAATATGTTTTTCAAAGACAAAAATGTATTTTTTGTACCCTTCACCACTCTGTGGTACAGGGTATTATGTCTTTGTGCATATGTTTGTAACAGGCACTAGGAAACGAAATAGACACATGAATACTTGTATTTTGTTTTTGCAAAATAGTCAGGCTTAATCCCAGTTTGTTGCTTTTATACAAAACAACTATTTATTAGTGGGGAATGTATGGCATTGTCCGCCGAGGGGTAAGGCAGGGAAGACTATAGTTTCGGATCTCGCCACTGATCCTCATCAGTTCCCTTAGTTTTTTGTTGGGATATTCTCCCCAGAAGCTATTAATAGCTTCTTTACAAAAAACCTTTCAAACCCAAATGTCTCTTGTGACAATTCGAAGTTCTTACGTTACCAGCGATACGACCCCAATGAGAAGTTCGTTTCGTTGGCGCCTGACTTCGTGGTCAACAAGGCATTTACAGACAACTACAATACATTTCCCACTGCTATGTGTCGTCACTTTGTGACGAATGCACATAACGTTGTTGTTGGTATTGCTAGTTAAAGCAATAAACCAAACAGTATGACCGTGCCTCGTCTACAACTTCAGTAGTGTTTGGCGGGTAATTTGGGATACCATTTGTATTTTGTTTTTGCAAAATAGTCAGGCTTAATCCCAGTTTGTTGCTTTTATTCCCCACTGATAAATAGTTGTTTTGTATAAAAGCAACAAACTGGGATTAAGCCTGACTATTTTGCAAAAACAAAATATAAATCGTTTTCCATAAATTTTCCACATGTTACGCAGACGGCTCTAAATCTGCTTGAATGAAATTAAAGTTAGGATAGGTTGGAGAAAGAGGGAAGATGGACATGCTATTGTTAGGATACATATGTATAATATACCCAAAGTGGTGAAGGGTATCATATAGTCGGCCCAATCCGACTTTACTACTTTCCTTACTGGTTTTTCTTTATTATTAGTCCCTTTATCCTAAATATTTTACTTGACATTAGCATGTACATATTTTACCCAGCTGGACCATAAATTGTCTACTAAAAGAAATATTTTTGCAATAACTATAGTTTTTACATTTCCAACAAGGACATGCCATACCATATCTGTTTTACTAACAACCTTTTATTGTAGATTTATTACAATTCACAAATACAAATATATAAAGGTTGTTTGAATTGCATAAACTGTTAAAACAAAAATAAAATCGCCAGGGTAGTGATTCTTTTGTTCGTTTTTACGGCTTTATTTATGCCATAAATTAACAATGGCTAATGATGCAACAATAGAATATTTATGTTTGAGTATAAACAAAAAAAAAAAAAACAAAATCGAAAAACAAATAGTGGAATATAGAATGAATGCTACCGAAGAGAGCACAAAATAGTCTAAAGTTATGAGGAAAAAATACGTTTCTAGCAAGGAAATCATATTTGTTTTTATATTTATATATGTAAATAAAAATGATTTTGCTTACCTTCTCTTTAAAATAAATTTAACAGAAAATAGCCCAAGCCTGTAATAAAAATACAATTTATTTAAAAAAAAAAAAAAATTAAAAAACAATATTTAATTGAATATTTAACAGAATAATTACTAAATAATATATGAAAACGTAAGCAACTGTAAATATCTAAGTGTAACTCCCACATCCGGGTACATATGACAATATACTTGGTATCAATATAAAGTTCAAACACTCCTCTTGGATATACTATCAACTTCTCGGTTCTATGTCCTTCATCTGTCCATTTGACCCGCTAAATATTGACCGATCTTTACCAAAACAGGCATGCTTATTCCTTGTCCCGATCCCCTTCTCCTTGTGAAAATTCGCGATATTTAGGCCATAATTGCGGCCTCTGGAGCGACCAGAAAAGCAGACAAAAATAAAGTTTTTGGTCCATTTCATCCGCTTAATATTAACCGATCTTTTCCAAAAACAATAGGGGTCTTCATTGGCCAGAACCCATCCTACATGCAAAATTTCGTGAAGATTGGTCCATAACTGTGGCCTGTATCAGGTTTACAAATTATAATGCACAGACGGACCAACGGACGGACACACATGTCTAGATCGACTTAGGTAGTCGAGATATGACGACCCCCCTTATAGGGGGCAATATTTAGCGGCGTTACAAACTCTTGGGGCTATAATACACTGACAACATAGTTGTGTAGGGTATAAATATTTGATAGTTTGATTTTTTTCGACATGGATTTTTATACAAATATTTCGTAATGACCATCCATCGACCTGGACTTTTGAAAAATATTTTTCAACGATTTTCAATCGATTTTCTTTTTTCAATGACAAATCCTTTCGGGATCCTGATTTTTTTAAAGAACCAACCTTAACTGTAGATTTGTAAAAATATTTTCTTTCTCGATGACCACATTTCTTAACGACAAATGAACTGAATTGTTTAAAGGATATTTTTGTGCGAGGAACACCAAAATAATGTCCTTTTTAAAGACCAAACATATGCTTAAGGGGACCCCCCCCATTCTCGGTGTCAAATTTATTTTTTATTTATCTACTCTAATCCTAGAATGTTCCTACAAAATTTCAAGTGAAAATCTCAAGAACTCTTGAAGATATAGCCGATTTATTGTGTTAGCATCAAGTGACGGCACTCTTGCCGCATTTTTCTCGAAGTAGTGTAGTAGGCACGATACCTCAAAAACTAATAATCCAATCGATTCCAAATGTTGACATGTTTCTCTTGGAGTGTATAGCTCTCGTATGAACAATGGTATGACAAAGCCAATCGGTGAAAATATTCCTTATTTTTTAACTTAGTTTGTGGTCAAAAAAAGGCGATTTTCCAAAAAAAAATCGTTTTCAAAATTCCGCCTATTTGTTAATTGGTGTGCGAAGTCAATAATCCTAGTTCATACGAGAGCCAGACATGTACTCTTTCTAACACCGTTGGAATTTTCGGATTCCGATGTTCCAGTGAGGAGTTATCATGCCCGCCATCAAAAATGAGGACAACATAAATTATTTGTAAATTATTTTTCTTAATTTTTAAATCTTCAAATATATATGTGCAAATTAAAAACCTTAATAAGCATTGGTATTCATTTACCAGCCCATTTAAAATCTTAAAAATAAAAAATTGAGAATGGGGGAGTCCCCTTAAATGTTTTAAAGCATTTCAAGGGTCAACCACATGCATAAATTGTTTAAAGAATGTATTATTTAAGAAAACCCCTTGTTTTCTAAATCCAACCAATATCTATATATATATATATATATATTCACCCCCCACCCCCTCCCCACTTTTTAATTTAAGATTTTCGCCAAAATTCAGATGTGTTTCATAAATAATTTGCTCTTTTAGCAAAAAAAAAAAAAAAAAAAAAAATCACATAAAAACAAGCAACAAAAACACGGCAATTACATTCATATTGATATAAAATCATTAAATATTCATAAATTTATTCTAAAGCAAAAGCAAAAGAAAAGGTACATCGACAGCTAAAAAAATGGTACATGCATAAATTGGAAAAAAGTCTCCTCTACCTTTTCTATAAAAAATATAATTTTTACCATGTCGCTGTATTCGTTTGAAAAAACCAGCCATTTATTTACACATGACGAATAAAATACAAAACAGCACTGCCACCACACTCAAAAGAAATAAAATGTGCCAATGCATATTTATAGGCCGTGGGGATATTTTTGTTGTTTTTTGTCTGCATTCGCCAATTTATCGCAGACTGGTATTCTTTTGAATTCATTTCATACAAATCGATGAAATCATATTTCATCCTCGTTGAGTTTTTTGTTTATATATTTTTTATAGCGAAAAAAAGAGTTTGGATATCCTGTTGATGTCGCTGACTGAATGACTGCCTGGTTGTGTGAAGGGTCCATAAAATAAAACCACTTCTTATGTATTATTGCCAACGGATTTATTCATTCAGACGTGCCGTTTTAATACATTCACCACAAACAAAATGTACACATACATATATACAATAATTATACAAATAAAACTACAGATACATATACGTTAGTAAATGTATGAAAAAACTTTATAGAATTTTTATACACTCAATATATGAGGATAGTCAATTTAAGGGGAATTGTTTTAGAGGCGATATTTTTTATTTCAAAAATCTGCATTTTTTGTGATGTTCTCAGTATATATGTTGGTGGATCTAATGGCGTTTAAATAATCCACATTTATGGTTCGTCCTTGAAAAAATTCTGTTTAAAAATTAAAACATATTTTTTTTTAAAACACTAGGCGTGTTGATGCCTAACAACTATATAAAAACACGAATTGTATTGGTCCTGAACAACACTAAAAACACACCTCGTGTTGGTCCTTAAAAATATTCTTTAAAAGATCCACTTTTTGTGATAGATTTTTTAAAAATCAATGCATGGTATTTTTACCAATATGATAAATATTAAACCAGTAAGGAAAGTTCAAAAGTCGGGCGGTGCATACAAGAGATGCTAAATTTGGACCTAATTCGGCGAGCTGCTTGAAATGTTTGTGCCAATCGGGCTAAATTTTACTTTTGGTGCTCAATTTACATAAAATCGACGAAACTATATCTAAATCTGAATCGATTTCAACAAAACTTGGCATATATCAATCTGGACCTAATTCAGTACTCTGTGCAAAAATTTTGTATCAATCCGACCAATATGGTGCTCCATTTACATAAAATCGGACGAAACTATATATGGGAGCTATGTCGAAATCTGAACCGATTTTAACAAAACTTGGCATGTATCAATCTGGACCTAATACAGTACTCTGTGTAAAATTTTGTATCAATCGGACCAACATTGGCGGTATGGTACTCCATTTGCATAAAATCGAACGAGACTATATATGAGAGCTATATCTAAATCTAAACCGATTTCAACAAACCTTCGCATACATCAATGTGGACCTAATTGAGTACTCTGTGAAAAATATTGTCTCAATTCGACCAATATTGGTAGTATGGTGCACCACTTACATAAAATCGAACGAAACTATATATGGGAGCTATATCTATATCTGAACCGATTTCAACAAACCTTCGCATACATCAATGTGGAGCTAATTGAGTACTCAGTGCAAAATTTTATCAATCTAGAACTAATTTAGTACTTTGTGCAAAATTATGTCTCAATCGGACCCATTTTGGGAGTTTGGTGCACCATTTACATAAAATTGGACGAAATTATATATAGGAGCTATATTTAAATCTGAACCGATTTCAACAAATATGACCCAATACAGTACTCTGTGCAATTGTCTCAATTGGATCAATATTGGGAGTTTGGTGCACCATTTACATAAAATCGGACGAAACTATATATGGGAGCTATATCTAAATCTGAACCGATTTCAACAAAATTTGGCATATATCAATCTAGACCTAATTCAGTATCCTGTGCAAAATTATGTCTCAATCGGACCAACTTTGGGAGTTTGGTGCACCATTTACATAAAATCGGACGAAACTATATATAGGAGCTATATTTAAATCTGAACAATTTCAATAGGGTTCGGATCATAAATGCGACCTGTACTTTGTTCACAAAAATACATGGACGGACGTACAGACGGACATGCATAAATCGACTCACAAAGTGAGAATATGCATAGTCTCAAAAGGAACCATGGGTCTATCTCGATTCCTTTTGCCTGTTACAAACATATGCACAAAGACATAATACCCTGTACCACAGTGTGTTGAAGGGTATAAAAACCAGTGAGCGGAGTGATTCTTTAAAGATCCACTTTTTGTGTTTGTCCTTGAAATTATTTTTTTTTTAATCAATGCATGGTATTTTTACCAACATGATAAAAGTCGAAAGTCGAACTGGGCCGACCATACGATACCCTACACAACTACCACAGCACTCTATCTTTCTGCGGATGTTTATTCCGAGCCTGGGCAGTATTTCGTGATAGTTGCACCCTCTTGCCCGATTAACGGTCAACAGCACCTCTTCCTTACACTGACATATTTTCCGAATATTACCAATATTCAGTACAGTACATCTAATTACTTGTCCATATTCGCTTCACCGTGGATTGTGATGTTCGGCTTATAATTGTAGCCCATAGATCGAATCGAAAAAAACACAAAAAATAAGTTTTCGGTCGACTTCATCCCAATACTATTACCTAATCATCACCGAAAATTGGAACATGGAACATTTCAAAGCGATCAGCGCTATATTTCCGCCCTCTAGTGTGGTAATGAGTTACTAAATAATATATGAATACGTAAGCACCTGTAAATATTTACGTGTAACACCCACATCCGAGTACATACGAAAATATAATTGGTATCAGTTTAAAGGCCATTCACTCCTCTTGGATATACTATCAACTTCTCGGCTCCATGTCCTTCAGGAGTAAATATATACGCTACAGAATACAATTTTTTTCATTTTTCACACCAAAGTTAGGGTCCATTTAATCTGCTAAATATTGACCGATTTTTATCAAAACAGGCATCTTCTTTGGCCCAGTCCCCTTCTCGATGTAAAATTTAGGAAATCAACAAATCCACAAACATTTCCACTGTTCTCAGTGATTTGACACCTTTTGGCATTTCCTCGAAATTTCATTATTAGCTACTAAATTTTAAGTATACCCTAAGGAACCTCCATCGCTATGCAACAACACTAACAACATATATGTGGTCAACATTTCAATGACAATTGTATGTCCAAAATGTACATTCACTGGCCTGCGGACACCTTTCTGTTCGACAATACCAAATCACAATCGTTCGGATTTTTAGCTTCCGGTGTAATGAAAGCTAATATCTTTGTTAATGCTGTGGAAGTTTTATCAACCTATTTATAGTCAGGCTTTTTACATTTTCAAACATCGCAACATTAATGCACAAACACACGCACATGCGGCAAATCACAGTCATAAATGGGGGTAATATGCACTCAAAGTGCTCTCGAGCTCACTGTACAGTTTGTTTGGTTGGTATTTGTTTTTGTTCGGACTTCGATGTGCTATAATGGCAGTTATCAACCATCAACGATGGCACATATAATTCTCTACCATTAAATCGTATTTTATGGAAATGGAAGTGTGGAACACATGCAGGTGTGTATAGTGGCGCCCAACACAATATTACTTTAGATATGAACAAACAAGCAAGCGGGACCCATTAACAAGCCAGTGGATACAATACTCAACCAAAAGGATTGGTTGGCGAGAGGACTTACACACACACATACACAAGTTTTATGTTGAGAATCTTTATTGAATACTAGTAGAGCAAAGCGCGGCACCAGCTACTAAAAATCGCCATAAATAAATACACCAATCGACAATGTGGTTGGTGCTGTTGTAAAGGAAACAAAAAGAACACGGCCATCGCACATTAAATTATAAAAAATATGGCACCTTTTACGAAAGCAAACAGAACAGAATGGAATTATTTTACAGAATTATTTCCACATACAGAAAAAAACTCTATGGATGCATATTTCGCCATTTACGAATGCGAATAGATTTACGTAAGTATTACACAGTGGGATAATTTTAAAAGGACTCTTATAGGCGTGGGTTATTAAAAGCGGCAGCTTTTTTAAAACATATAGATTTATTATGAAGACCAAACGTCTGCCTAGACTTTTAAAAAAATATATTTTTGAAGGACCAAACATATGCGTAGGTGTTTTAAAACTAGTTCTTAAGGACCGAGCATCAGCCTATATTACAAAAAAAAAAACATTTTTGAAGGACCAAACATTAGCGTCGAAATACATTTAACGTAGGTTTTTATACCCTACACAACTATGGTGCCGGGTATTATAGCTTTGTGCAGCCCCAAGAGTTTGTAAAGCCGCGAAATATTAGTCCTAGACCCACCTTTAAGTATACCGATCGTCATATCACGACTAGCCGAGTCGATCTAGACATGTGTGTCCGTCCCTCCGTATGTACATTATAATTTGTAAAGACGATACAGGCCACATGGACCAATCTTCACTAAAATTTGCATGTATGATGGGTTCGGCCCAATGAAGATCCCTATTGTTATTGGTAAAGATCGGTTAATATTTAAGGTATGAAATGGACCATGTAAATGTAACGCTGATCGATTTGAAATTTTCCATGGAGTTCCTGTTATGGTCAAGGATAGCGCCTATAATATTCGGTGATGATCAGATAATAATTTTGGAATGAAGTGGAGCGAAAAAATCATCATTTTTTTATTTTTCGAATCGATCTGTAGGCCACAGTTATAAGCCGAACATCACCATGCAACCCACGGTGAAGGCAATCTGGACAAGTAATTAGAAGGGCTGTACTGAAATATTTGGAAAATATGTTGTGGACCTTTAATCGGGCAAGGGGTGTAAATGTCACGAAATATATAAATAATTTTCGAAAGACCAAACATTTTCGTGGACATCGACTCGTATTTTAAAAAAGCAGTTTCGAGGACCAAATTATTTTTCAAGCTCGAAACATATGCGTAGATTTTTTGAAATACTTTTAAAGACCAAACACATGCCGAGATTTTTTTAAAATATTTTTGGATGGACCAAAAAATTAGTGTGTATTTTAAAAACATTTATTTCAGGACCAAACATCAACTTGTATTGTCTTTTTTGAGGATGTTAAAGGCTTTAGCCGCTTCCCCAACCCAAGTACCTGTAATTTGCCATTTTGAGCTGTGCAAACAATTTTGAATATAGGGTAATATTTAGATGTACTTACTTACTTACTTAGCTGGCTTGTTACAGAACGGTTGTTCCATAAGCCGAGCTTAAAAAAGATTTCCAAGCGCGCCGGTCTTGTGCGCAAGTCCACCAATTTGGAAGACCACGTTCCAAGATGTTGTTTTCTACTTGGTCTTTCCATCTAATTCGTGGCCTTCCCCTTCTACGGGAACCATCCGTAGGCTCATTTTTATATGCCTTTTGAGCTGGGGCTTCTTCATTCATCCGCACAACATGGCCTAGCCACCGTAGTCGCTGCAGCTCAATACGACTGACTATGTCGATGTCTGCGTATAAATTGTAGAGCTCGTGGTTCATTCGACGCCGATATTCACCGTCGACGCAGATCGGCCCGTAGATCTTTCGGAGAATTTTTCTCTCAAACACCCCAAGCGCTGCCTCATCTGCTTGCGCAAGTACCCATGCTTCTGATCCATATAATAGCACGGGTAGTATCAGCGTCTTGTAAAGTGTGAGTTTGGTCTGGCGAGAGGTGGCCTTGTTTCTAAACTGCTTACTTAGACCATAGTAGCATCTGTTGGCCATCACAATCCTTCTCCGAATTTCAAAACTGATATCATTCGTTTTATTTATGGCGGTACCAAGGTATATAAAGTCTTTAACTACCTCGAAGCTGTAGTTCTCAAGTTCCACAGTTGGTCCGAGTCTACTGGACGTCTTGCGCGTTGATACCATCAGCTTGGTCTTCTCGCCGTTTACTGCCAGACCCACTTTGGCAGACTCCTTTTCAATTTGTTCAAAGGTGGCTGTTACCGCTCGCAATGTTCGACCCATTATATCGATGTCATCGGCGTAGGCGAGTAACTGGTGTTGTTTGGTGTACAGAGTGCCATTTCTGTTCACCTTTGCGTTTCGTATGACCTTTTCCAGTAGGATGTTAAAAAGATCACACGACAAACTGTCACCTTGTCTGAATCCTCGTTCGGTAGTGAAGGGCTCCGATAGGTCCTTTCCTACTTTAACGGCTGACCTTGTGCCACTTAAAGTTATCCTGCATAGCCGTATTAATTTTGCAGGAATGCCGAACGCAGACATGGCTTTAAACACCTCTGAACGGATAGGGCTGTCGAATGCGGCTTTATAGTCGACAAATAGGTGATATGTGTCGATGTGTTTTTCGTGGGTCTTTTCCAGGATTTGGCGCAGAGTGAAAATCTGGTCTATGGTCGATTTGCCAGGTCTGAAGCCGCATTGGTATGGTCCGATGATGTCATTGACCATTGGCTTCAATCGTTCACACAGCACACTGGATAGCACTTTATATGCGATGGGAAGGAGACTTATTCCTCTATAGTTGGCACATATCGTCTTGTCTCCTTTTTTGTGCACGGGACACAGGATGCTGAGGTTCCAATCATTGGGCATGCATTCATCTAGCCAAATTGTGTTAATCAGCTGGTGCATGCTCCTGACCAGCATCTGGCCACCAGTCTTGAATAGTTCGGCTGGTAACCCATCGGCTCCTGCTGCTTTGTTGTTCTTGAGCCGATTAATTGCTTTTATGACCTCATCTTGGCTAGGTGGTATACACTCTATACCATCATCTCCTATTGGTTCTGGGGTATCTTCTTCATCGCCACTATTTGATACTAGCAGCTTTTCGAAATGCTCCTTCCAGATCCTCAACACGCTGTCTGTATCTGTCACCAGGTTTCCTTCTTCATCTCTACAGGAGGATGTGCCTGCACCAAAGCCTTCGGTTTGGTGTTTTACTCGTTGGTAAAATTTCCGGACTTCATTCTGACTCCTGTACATCTCGATTTGCTCACGCTCACGTTTTTCTTGTTCTTTCTTCTTTTTCTGAAAAGACGTTTCTCCTCTCTCCTTTTCTCCCGATAATTCTCCATCACGTTACGTGTTGCTACTGTCTGCAGGGTTGCCCTATACGCTGCGTTTTTCACATCAGTAGCAATACGACACTCCTGATCGTACCATGGGTTTCTTGGTGGTGGTTTTTGGTACCCAATTGTTCTTTTTGCTGCAGTTTGTAGGGAGTGGGCAATTCTTTGCCATTGTGCTTCTATACTATTATCGGGACAAGAAGTGCTTTCTTCAAGCAGATGGGTAAGTTGAGCGGAGTAGGCCTCGGCTACCTGTTGTGTTTGCAGCTTTTCGACGTCGAGTTTCCGTGTTGTATTAGATCGCACCTTTGCTGCAACATTTAGACGGGTGCGTACCTTGGCTGCCACAAGGTAATGGTCCGAATCGATATTCGCTCCTCGGATCGATCGGACGTCTAAAACACTGGATGCATGCCTTCCGTCTATCACAACATGATCAATTTGATTTCTCGTTACTTGATCAGGAGAAATCCAGGTGGCCTTGTGTATATCGAGATGCTTGAATCTGGTGCTGCTAACTACCATGTTTTTTGCTGCCGCGAAGTCAATCAACCTCATGCCGTTATCGGATCATGAAGGCTGAATTTTCCGACGGTGGGGCCAAAGATATTTTCCCTTCCGATTTTTGCATTAAAATCTCCTAGCAGAATTTTAATGTCATGGCCTGGGCAACGGTCATATGCTGTTTCTAGGCGCTCATAAAATATATCTTTGGTCTGTTCATCTTTATCTTCGGTCGGAGCATGGGCGCAAATGAGACTGATGTAAAAGAACTTCGCTTTTATACGGATTATAGCAATTCGCTCATCTACTGGAGTGAATCTGGAGACAAGGTCTTTTATTCTCCTGTTAACCATAAATCCGCAGCCAAATTCATGTCTCGTTTCATGGCAGCTATAATACAGGGCGTAATCGTCTGATTTACTTACGCCTGTCCCTTTCCATCGCATTTCCTGTAAGGCAATAATATCGGCTTTGTACTTCTTGAGTATATCCGCCAAAGCGAACACTGCCCCTGTTCTGCGTGCGCACATTCCAAGTGCAGATTCGCAGATCGTGGTCCTTTATACGTTTGCGGGGGTCGTCAACATTATGGGGGTTTGGTTTTCTTTTTCTTTGCTTTTTCATAGTAGGTTGGGTTTTCCGAGAGTGGGCAACTAACCCGACGCCTCAACCCATTTTTTTATAGTTCTTATGGGTGACTGTTAGCGTAATAAATTTAAGAGAATCCAAATATCAGAAAATGGCCAGACTCAAAATATAGCAGAAAATTATATTTCGGTGGTAGTTGTGTAGGGTATCATATGGTCGGCCCCATCCGATTATACTGCTCCGCTCGATTTACGAATGTCCGTACGTCCTCCATGTGTTTATGTTAACAAAGTACAGGTCGCATTTATGATCCGATTTGGATGAAATTTGGCACGGTTCCGCACTGTCACCGACGAACCCTATTGAGGAAAACATGAT
>NW_026875392.1:0-10327 GCF_032173495.1 Musca vetustissima
TATATGGTAACAAATCTCCCCACCAAAAATTATTAATATTCACCGCTTTTTAGGGTAGTCCCCATATAACCCCCTTTTTTATATTAAAACAGTTTATTGATTTGTTCCGTGTGTTGCGGTTGGTTAGTCGTTACGGGGAATAGCCAATTTTTACCCTACAAAGACTATTTAGCCATCAGTCGTAAGCATTCCGCCTTCTAAAGATATTGTGATAAAAAACTCAAACATGATGATAATGAAATATATCGGCAGACATTTAGGCATATCCTCAATATAGTGATACCTCCTGAAGGAAAAAATTGAGATAAACAATATTTGGTTCAAAATTGGCATATACCGGTCATTAATTAGGCATAGCCCTCATATGATGATATCCCCAAATATTCACTATTTCCTCACTATAGCCTCGTATAACTTTGTAATCTAAATAACAGTAGTTTGAGGATTTCATACTCTACAATGCGTTATAAATATCAGTCCACTTTTTAAAAATCCCTTTTCTTCTTCGGTGCCATTTCTTTATCAGTTCAATTCTTTAATTCTTTTCGGCTGCCATGACTGTTGCTGCTGCTGTTGTTTGTTTTGTTTATACCCTTCACCACACTGTGGTACAGGGTATTATATCTTTGTGCATATGTTTGTAACAGGCAAAATGAATCGAGATAAACCCATGGTTCCTTTTGAGAATATGCATAGAATCACTTTCTAAATCGATTTATGCATGTCCGTCCGTTTGTCCCTCTGTCTGGCCATGTTAAATTGTAAACACAATACAGGTCGCATTTATGTTCCGAATTGGATGAAATTTGGCACAGTTAGTCTATTTGTGCCAAGGACGAACCCTACTGAAATTGAGAAAAATCGGTTCAAATTTAGATATAGCTCTCATATATAGTTTCGTCCGATTTAAGGAAAATGGTGCACCAAAGTCCCTATATATCATTCGATTTGCATGAAAATTGGCACAGAGTACTGAATTAGGTCCAGAATGATGTGTGCCAAGTTTCGAGAAAATCGGTTCAAAGTTAGATATAGCTCCCATATATAGTTTGGCCCGATATTAGGTAAATGGTGCATCAAAGTCTCTGAAAATCATTCGATTTGCACGAAATTTGGTACAGCGTACTGAGTTAAGTCTAGAATGACGTGTGCTAAGTTTCTTGAAAATCGGTTCAGATTTATATATAGGTCCATATATAGTTTCGGCCGATTTTAGGTAAATGGTGCCCCAAAGTCCCTGAAAATCATTTGATTGCACGAAATTTGGCATAGCGTACTGAACTAAGCCTAGAATGATGTATGCAAAGTTTCGTGAAAATCGGTTCAGATTTAGATATGGCTCCTATATATATTTTCATCCGATTTAAGGTAAATGGTTCAGTCTTGATTCATTCGATTACCACGAAATTTGGCATAGCGTAATGAAATAGGTCTAGAATGATGTGTGTACCAAAGTCCTTATATATCCTTTGGTGGTGGTGTACCAAAGTCCTTATATATCCTTTGATTTGCCCCAAATTTGGTGTATCGTACTGAATTCAGTATAGAATGATGTGTGTAAACTTGCCTGAAAATCGGTTCAGATTTACACAAAATTTTGCACAACGTACTTAAGATAGTTTAGCCAAACGTGTGTTTTGTTGGAATCCTTCCAGATTTAGATATAGCCCCCATATGGTTTCGATTTTAAGTAGGACCCAAAATATGTCTATTAGGAACAAAACGTGCATAAATTAGTCTAACCTAAACTGTGACAAGTATCTTTGAAGTCCGTTCATATTTGGATATAGCTTTCATATGTATTTTCATACGATTTTATGTAAATGTTGCACCATACTCTTCATGTTGTTTTCAGAATAGAATGACATAGTTGCGTGTGGAAGTACAGATGTAGCCCATATATATATCGAACCCACTTCCAAGTATTCAACACATTCAGAATTGATATTTGCTTTAAATCGATTTGCACAATTTTGTCCCATTGTAGCAATGGACGGCATGTTTATCGATCCATTCACATTTAGATAAAAGTCACATATTTTGGTTCCCCCACTTTCATGTTAATGGCCCTTCTGTTAGGTGCATCTTTTAAATATACCCACAGTGGTGAAGGGTATCATATAGTCGGCCCCGTCCTACTTTACTACTTTCCTTACTGGTTTTGTTCAAGCATTTCCTTGATATGGTCGATTTTTTTTTTTGCTCGGTTTTGCTCAATATTTTTTGACATACAGAGCATGTCGAAAATGTAGACATTGAATGGCGTCTTTAAGACGCCACCGCTTGCTCCTCGTGATGCTTAAACACCATGAATCGTAGCTGTAACAGTCAGTAACAAGCATAGTTGTAGAAAAAGTAAACAAACATCACTTCAAAGTTGTTTTTGGGGGGTTTCTATTGAAACTTAAATATACGGGGATGGTAATAAATGTATTAAATTATGTGAACATTATATAAATAATTGTATTTTATAGTAATGGCAACAACGTCTAGTCTATGGTGGGTGGTTGCCTCAATTTTAGAAATTTTATTTAGGCGCGTGACCAATAAAAACAATAACTAATGTAAAATTAATTTAAAACAAACATTTAGTAGCTGTAAGATAATAATTCCATTGGGATTTTATTTACTTGCCTTCTCATAAAAAATGTTAAAAAGCGGACGATTTCGACTACGGTACTGATTCCAAAAATACAATTTTTTATGGGAGCTTACATTAATACGTTCGAACGATGTTAAAAATATTCTATTCTCGATACCACTGTTAGTGTAGAACACAAATACACTGTTATGATATGATAGTTACTGCCAAGAAAATGTTCTTTAAACTTCAAACCTCTTATGAGAAGATAACGACCATGCACATTCGCCGAATATGAATCCTATGGAACACCTGTGGGAGTATTTATATCGATATAATAGCAAAATTAAATATTAGAAATGTAGCAAATCGAAAACTCGTTATTTTGAGGAATGAAATTTCACAACATGACCTAGCCACCGTAGTCGCTGCAGTTCGATACGTCCGTCGATGTTCATTTGACGCCGATATTCATTAAACGCGAAGAATTTTCGGATAATATTTCTCTCAAAAACTCCAAGAGTTGTCCCATCTGCACCAGCACAGTTAGTATCAGCCATCTTGTAGAGTTTGAGTTTGGTCTGGCGAGAACAAATACACATTGTTTTTCGTTCGGTATTGTAGGGCTCCGAGAGGTCATTTCCGATTTTAACTGCTGACCTTGAGCCATTTTAAATTTTCCTGCATAGCTGTATTAATTTTATAGGAATACCGAACGCAGGCATGATTTTAAAACCTCTAAAATAGGAGTGGATTGGGCATAGGCGGATAGGTGGAATGCATCGATGTGTTTTGTGTGTGTCTTCTCCAGGATTTGGCGTAGTGTTAAATTCTGGTCTATGGTGGATTTACCAGGTTTGAAGTCGCATTGGTATGGTCTAATTATGTCATTGACCATTGGCTTCAGTCGTTCACACAGCGCGCTGGATAGCATTTTATATGCGATGGGGAGGAGACTGACCGGTCTGGAATCTTGTTCAGCTGATAACCCATCGTCACCTGCAGCTTTTGGATAGGTGGTGTACAATCTATATCGTCATCGCTGGGGTATCTTCTTCACCGTTACTATTTGATATAAGAAGCTCTGCAAAATGATTTTTTTTTAGATCCTCAACACAGCTCAATTATTTGGCCCAACATACTGCAGTTGCTATAACATAATGTTTGTGAAGTTTTATTGAAATCGGTTCAGATTTAGGTGTAGCTCCCACACATAGCTTCGTCCGATTTTAAGTAAATGGTGCACCAAAGGTCCAAAGTTTGGCCGATGCTATACGAATGCTATGTCTGTATCTGCACCAATTTCAACAAAACAGAATAACGTAATTCAAGTCTCAAGTCAGGTCTCTCTTCAAGGAGCTATATCTAAATGTGAACCAATTTTCACGAAACTCAACACCCATAATTCTAGGCTCAAGTCAGTACGTTATGCCAAATTTCGTGCAAATCGAAAATACATATCTAAATTGAACCGATTTTCCCTATTTCAATAGGGTTCGTCTTTGGGACAGAATTCAGAATTTCCCCAAATGTTATCAGCTATTTGAAACCAGAAATTTGAAAGCAAATTCGAATGATAAATGTGGCATAACAGGAAGTCAGGGTGCACATGGGTCCATAATTTCAGAGCGTGGTATGCATTTTAAATTCATTATATACATATATATACTGTTCGTTAGTCTCGCTATAACTCGAGAAGGGCTGAACGGATTTTTTATTTTAGTCTTGAAATGTTCTTGGAGCTCCAGGGAAGGTTTAAAAGCATATAAAGCATATATTTTGTATTGAAACTTTTTTTGTGAGGGTACAAAAAATAATATCGTTGATCGAGTATATCGTTGAATGTACACGCGATCATTGTTGTACACTTTTTCTATAAAATGCACTTAAATATTTTAGGGATGAAAATCAGAAGACATTCGGTATAGAGTTCTGATTCTCAGACCCATGCACTAGACTATTTTGCTTGAAAATAATAATAATACATTCATAGCTCCTTAAAGTACATAAAATGTTGCTATGCCACGGGAAAATCGAATCAGGTGGTTATTTGCCTAATCGTTCCCGTTAAACGGGAAATAAGTAAGGGACCTTTTCAATACGTTAGGCCAACTCTGTGACAAAAGTATGTAGGTGTTAAAAATGGAAGTGAAGTGAACATTTTAGTTTCGTAGATTCCGTTCATGAATTCTTCATGTTAAAGGAGAAAATGATCGAAGTTAACCGGCATGTTAGCAGTCGTACCATCGCCCAGGAGCTAAATATCGACCATAAAACGGTTTTAAACCAGAAACGGCCAGACTTGACCAACAGGAGAAGTGTCGTTTTAAACCAGAACAACACTAGGCCACACACGTATACAGCGACTTGCCAGAAACCTTGAGAGCTTGGTTGGGAAGTTTTAATACATCCGCCATACATTCCGGGCGTGGTACGTAGCGATTATCATATTTTTCTTGCATTGCAAAATTTTTTAAATGATACAAAATTGGTATATAGATATGACCGTGAAAATCGACTAATAAAGTTTTTGGAAAATAGATAGCAGGACTTCCATAAGAGAGGCATGATGAAGTTACCTTTAAAATGGCAACAAATCATACAAAACCAGTAAGGAAAGTAGTAAAGTCGTACGGGGCCGACTATATGATACCCTTCACCACTATGGGTATATTAAACAGAACTATTAACATGAAATTGGATGAATTAAAATATGTGATATTTATCTAAATGTGAATCTACCTAGATCTACCCATAAAGTATGTAAATCGACTTCAAACAAATATCAATAGGACATCCGTTGGGCTATGTCTGTACTTCTAGAAAACGCATTCTATGCTCAATTTTGTACGTAGTGCAAAATTTTATGTCAATCTGACAAAGATGAAGAGTTTGATGCACCTTTACTTTAAATCGGACGAAAATATATATGGAATTTATATCCAAATATGAACCGATTTCAACGTGTTACAGGTTAGGTTATACTAATTTCAGTACAATTTGTTATTACCAGCCATATATTGGTTCCTTGGTGCATCAATTACTTACAATAAATCTATAATATAAGGGAGCTATATCTAAATCTCAACCGAATTTCACGAAACATGGCACACATTATTCTTGAATAAATTTAGTACGCTATGCAATATAAGAACTTTAGTACATTAACTACTTTAAATCGGACCAATTTCGTGCAAATCGAAAGATATGTAAGGACTTTGGTGCACCTTTTAGATAGAATCGGACGAAACTATATATGGGAGCTATATCTAAATTTGGACCAATTTTGACGAAACTTGACAGACGTCACTCTAGGCTCAAATCAGTACGTTATGCCAAATTTCGTGCAAATCGAAAGATATATATGGACTTTGGTGCACCATTTGCATTAAATCAGACCAACATATATATGGGACCTATATCTAAATCTGGACCGATTTTCACGAAACTTGGCAGACATCACTCTAGGCTCAATGCAGGACGTTATGCTAAATTTCGTGCAAATCGAAAGATATATAAGGATTTTGATGTACCATTTGCATTAAATCGGACGAACATATATATGGGAGCCATATCTAAATCTACACCGATTTTCACGAAACATGGTAGACATCACTTTAGGCTCAATTCAGTACGTTATGCCAAATTTCGTGCAAATTGAAAGATATATAGGGACTTTTGTGCACCTTTTACACAAAATCGGACGAAACTATATATGGGAGCAATATCTAAATCTGGACCGATTTTCACGAAACTTGGCAGACGGACATTTCGAAGAATGTTAAAAAAAGAATAAAATTATAATTTTTCTTTTACTAACCGAGAATTAGGATTATAAATTGACATTCTAAATTTAATTTGAATAGTCCGATTCCTATTCGCTGGACTGATACATATTTTATTTACTAAAAAATTGTGTCACTAACAAATATATCAATTTTATTTTTATATATCAATTTTTTTATTTATCAAAATTTATTTATTTGTCGTAACTGAATAAATTTTTTCACATTCAGTAAATATTTTTGTTGTTTTTACTTTCCGATAAACGTCTCAAGATACGTTGACGTATACAAAATATGTTGTTTAACATTCACAAAAATCATGCGCCACAGCGTCTACACTTTTCATCCATCTCAAAACACATAACCTTTTTCATAAACCTCTCCTCGTATACGAGCATGTGAAAATATTACTTTATTCTATCTTCAACATATACGTATACGATATTTATCATTGAAGGTAGCAAATGCGTGCAAATGAATATTCATTCATTCATTGTTTGTGTGCCATTTCAAGAGATTTGAGTGTCTGTAGGTTAAGTGAAAAGTTTATATGTTTTCGAAAAATAACAACGACGACGACGACCTCGAGCTTGTGAATGAAAGAAGAAACAGACAATGGGCGACAGTCTGTAAATATGTTTGTCTATTCTCGTTTATCAATTTCAAGATTTGAATTTATTCTATTAAATTTACAACACTTTTTGGTCAACGAGACAATAACCATTTACATGTCGTACCTTTCGGGTTTTGCAGTGACGATGTAATAAATTTGGGATACTTAAGTCGCCATTAAAGGGGAAAAGGAAAAAATACATAAAAAATAGCAGATTGCGTTGAAAATGCTAAGGCGGGTAAAACAAATTTTAAAATTTGTTTGTTGAAAAAGTGTATATTAAAATATTAATAATGTTTACCTTTCCAAGGCCTACCCTTATCTCTTGGATGCTGAAAAACAGTTCATTCTTAACCTCATTTATATTTCCATCCATTTCCAATATTTTTGTTTATTGTTATTACGACAGGAAATGACATCATTAAAGGGCATTATCTGACCTTCTAACCTCACCCTACGATCTAGAAAATCTGAAATTATTTATTGTTCTATTTGAAAACCAATAACAGCGACAGCGACATGTCTATAAATAATTTTCAAGAACAACACTAAACGTACAACAACTATACAAACAAATATAGAACAAATATAGCAGCAAGAAAAATAATTAATGTCCATTTTCACCACAATGAAGAGAATAAATTATAATGTGTCAAAACGGCATCCGTGAAGGTAAGGGAAGTTTTTATCGTTGTTCATATTTACATAATTAATTTAATGAACATAAATCGCAAAAAAAAACATTTTAATTGCAATTTATTGGAATTTTAGATATTATTACACGTTTTAATAGAAAAGGTCGGTTTGTTCCCTTACTACCACTGTTTAATATAGGCCTTTCATACGATGGAGGTAGTTGAGTTGTGTGGCTGATCAACAATGTCAACAAAAGATGTGAAGCTGAATTTTTTGGAAATTTGGACCAAAACAAATAAATTCCATACTTTATATGATACTAGCTGGACCCGTGGCACTTCGCTGCCACAGCTAAAGTTATCAACGATAATTTTAAATATCATATGAAAAATGTGTGAAGTGCCCATGTGTTCTCCTGCCTTCCTGATTGGTAACTGATGATTGTTGTATAGTAGTTTTTGAAGTTATCGCTGTTTCTGTAATGGTGGTAATTTTTGTTTTCTTGAAACCTAAAAAATGGACTTTTTCGCAAAGTGACAAAAATTTAAAAATTATGATGTCAATAATTTTTATCAACAAAACATGAAAATTAAGAGTTTAGCTGAATTGCTGAACTGGTTGTTATTGTCAGTACAGATAATAGCACTTAAGGGGACCCCCCATTCACGGGGTCAAATTTTTTTTTATTCAATACGAATCTACACTAATTCAAGAATGTTCCTACAAAATTTCAAGTGAAAATCTCAAGAACTCTTGAAAATATATTTATCTTGGTTTTTGGTCAAAAATCGGCGATTTTCCAAAAATATTTCTTTAAAGTTCCGCCATTTTCTTAATCTTAGAGCGAAGTCAATAATCCTAGTTCATACCAGACATGTACTCTTTCTAACACCGTTGCAATTTTCGGATTTCGATGTTCCAGTGAGGAGTTATCATGCCCGCCATCAAAAAAAGGACGTTTCTTTAATTACAAAAAAACAACAACAAAACAATAACAAAAATTTTTAGTAAATTATTTTTCTTCTCTTTTAGATCTTCAAATATATATGTGCAAAGTTACAAACTTTAACAAGCAATGGTATTGATATACCAGCCCATTGAAAATCTTGAAAAATTAAAATCGAGAATGGGTGGGGTTCCCTTAATACGACAAATAACTATTTTGCATATCTTATCATCGATCGCCTCCATCGGTTACATCCTTCACATATATAGTCGGTTCAGATTTAGATATAGCTCCCACATACAGTTTCGTCAGATTTTATGTAAGTAGTACACCGTACTGGCAATATTTCAGCGATTGAGACAAAACACTTAATTAGGTCTAGATTGATGTGTGTCAAGTTTTTTTGAAATCGGTTCGGATTTAGATATTGCTCACATATATAGTTTCGTCTGATTTTATGTAAATGGAACACCATACTCGTAATATTTGTCAGACTGATACCAAAATTTTGCAAAGACTTACTAATTAGGCCAGGTTGATGTATGGGAAGTTTTGCTGGAATCGGTTCAGATTTAGATATAGCTTCAATATATAGCTTCCTCCGATTATGTGTAAATGCAGCATTGATATAAAAATATTTTAAAAAATTGCAGTAATGTAAATATATACACAATGTTCTAATTATGTATCCACTTCAAGTCGATGTTTATACCCTTCACCACACTGTGGTACAGGGTATTTTGTCTCTGTGCATATGTTTGTAACAGGCAAAAAGAATCGAGATAGACCTATGGTTCATTTTTGGGAATATGCATAGAATCACTTTCGATTTATGCATGTCCGCCTTTCCGTCCATGTACAAAGTACAGGTCGAATTTATTATCCGATTTGAATGAAACTTGGCATATGTCAATAATTTGGCCCAAGTACGAACACTATTTAAGGGGACCCCCCATTCTCGGGGTCAAAAATTTTGTTGATATAATTCGAATCTACACTAGTTAATAAATGTCCATACAAAATTTCAAGTGAAAATCTAAAGAACTCTTGAAGATATAGCCGATTTATTGTGTCAGCATCAAGTAACGGCTGAAGGGCTTCTCAAACTTTAAACGCGTTTTTCTCTAAACATTTTTTTGCGAATGGCGGTCACGATAACTCAAAAACTAATAACCCAATCGATTTCAAATTTTTACACGATTCTCTGTGAGTGTATAGCTATCGTATGAACTAGGATAAAGCCAATCGGTGAAGAACTTCCATATTTTTTAACCTGGTTTTTTGTCAAAAATCGGCGATTTTCCAAAAATATTTTTTCAAAGGTCCGATGTTCCAGTGCGGAGTTATCATGCCCGCCATCAAAAATAAGGACCTTTCTTTAATTACAAAAAACAACAAGAAAACAATAACAAATTTTTTTTTTTTGTAAATTATTTTTCTTCTCTTTTAAATCTTCAGTTATATATGTGCAAACTTACAAACCTTAACAAGCATTGGTATATATTAACCAGCCCATTGAAAATCTTGAAAAATTAAAATCGATTATGTAAATGGAGCACCATTCTCGTAATATTTGTCCGATTGACACAAAATTTTGCACAGACTACTTAATTATGTCAGGTTGATGTATGCGAAGTTTTGTTGGAATCGGTTCGGATTTAGATATAGCTCCAATATATAGCTTCCTCCGATTATGTGTAAATGCAGCATTGACATTCAATTTTTCATAAATTCCAGATTGGTACACTAAACATCTTAAGTGCAGT
>NW_026875393.1:0-17777 GCF_032173495.1 Musca vetustissima
AGATCAGCTATCATTAAAATGTTTATATTAAAGAGGGTTGATATTAAGTTTCCATGTTGTAAATTTAATTCACATATTTATACCCTTCACCACACTGTGGTACAGGGTATTATGTCTTTGTGCATATGTTTGTAACAGGCAAAAATAATCGAGATAGACCCATGGTTCCTTTTGAGAATATGGATAGAATCACTTTCTGAGTCGATTTATGCATGTCCGTCCGTCTGTCCATGTTAAATTGTAAACAAAGTACAGGTCGCATTTATTATCCGAATTGGATGAAATTTGACATAGGTCACTTATTTGGCCCAAGGACGAACCCTATTGAAATTGAGAAAAATCGGTTCAGATTTTTCGATTTAATGTAAACGGTCCCTATATATCTTTCGATTTGTACGAAATTTGGCACAGCGTAATGAATTAGGCCTAGAATGATGTGTGCTGAGTTTCATGAAAATCGGTTCAGATTTAGATATAGCTCCCATATATAGTTTCGTCCGATTTTATGTAAATGGTGCACCAAAGTCCATATATATCTTTCGATTTGCACGAAATTTGGCATAACGTACTGAATTGAGCCTAGAATTATATCTGACAAGTTTCGTGAAAATCGGTTCGGATGTAGATATAGCTCCCATATATAGTTTCGTCCGATTTCATGTAAATGGTGCCCAAAGTCCCTATATATCTTTCGATTTGCACGAAATTTGGCATAACGTACTGAATTGAGTCTAGAATGGTGTCTGCCAAGTTTCGAGAAAATCGGTCCAGATATCTAGACAGCTCCCACCAGCAACGTACACAGGATTTCATTTCGGAGGGTAGTACAAAATGAAAAAAATCGCTGTTGGAAGCATATATTTGCTGTGAAAAAATTTATTTCGGGGGCGGGCGGTCCCCATGGCCGCCTCGGCATATGGAGGATCCTAACAAAATTTATTAATAGTCAACCCCTTTTAGGCGTAGTCCCCATATAATTTTATATTAATATAATTATCTGATTTTTCCGCGTTTTGGGTTTGGTTCTAACACTCTGTTGTAATCATTTCACCTGCGAAGGATATCGAGATAAAAAACTAGAACGTAAGGTTCGATAATGAACTATAACCTGTATTTAGACCTAGCCCCTGTGTGGGAGGTACCAGAAGGAGTGGACCGATATTCCCCATCTTCGAACTTGAACTAAGTTTGGAAGAAATAATAAGATGGCCAAAGTTTGGATGAAATAAACATTTTCGGAAACAAATTTGGTCCAAAGAAACATGGGGTCTAGAACCATTTTAACCGTGTCAATGTGTACATACCCCCATTATCCATAAAGCTGAGAGTCTAATTGTCCATTAAAAATTTCTGAAATTTGTTTTATAGTTTACATTGTGGTTTATATAACCGGTTTGTGGAAATGTTGATATAGGTATTTTCCCTATATTTTCATTTCAAGTACCTGTCAGTATATCTACGGTGGAGGGTATCCAAAGTTCGGTCCGGCCGATTTTTCACTTGTTCGTATTTAAGAAATAAACCCATTAGAGCATATCGATATCCCCAATTTCTAAAATGGGAATATCGACAACTCGTTCTGGGTACCTCACCCATAAAATGTTCAAAAAACATTTGCTGAAAATTATTTTTATAATATCATGCAAACGGATAGTTCGATTTTAACTAAACCGCTTTTAACTTAACCTGTATAATGTCCACTATTTATATCAAATCTCTACAAAGATCATCATTTTAATAATATATGTAACACTTCACACATAAATACTTTTGCAATATTTCACAAAAATTATGTTTTTCCTTTCCTTGCTTTCAATGTTATTTATGCATATACATAACTATATATAATTTGGTTGTTGTATTCCACACAGAAAGAACAGAGTAGACATATGTTAGTATATTTATTAAAAAAACAACTTCAATTAAAACCAGTAAGGAAAGCAGTAAAGTCGGACGGGGCCGACTATATGATACCCTTCACCACTTTGGGTATATTCAACAGATGAATCATAACAGACGTCGAATTTTTGAAGGACCATTAACATGAAAATGGATCCATAAACATGTCATTCTGTAACCTACACTAAAGTTTTCATTTGGTCAGATATAGGGTTGCTTCTTACAATGGGACAAAATTATATAAAGCAATGTAAAGGAAATGTATTATAGTAACTACAGTTCATTGTACCAATTGTGTGGAAATCAGACAAACTTTGGGTCTTTAGTGCACAATTTACACACACTCGGAAGAAAAAATATATAGGAGCTATATCTAAATCTGAACCGATTTTCACGAAACTTAACACAAATAATTCTAGACCTTATTCATTACGCAATACCAAATTTCGTGCAAATCTAAATATATATAGGGACTTTGGTGCAACATTTACATTAAATCGGACAAAATTATATATGGGAGCTATATCTACATCTGGGCCGATTTTCAGTAAACTTAACACACATCATTCTAGACGTAATTCATTACGATATGCCAAATTTCGTGCAAATCGAAGGATATATAGGGACTTTGGCGCACCATTTAAGAAGCAACCCTATATCTGACCAAATGAAAACTTTAGTGTAGGTTACAGAATGACATGTTTATGGATCCATTTTCATGTTAATGGTCCTTCAAAAATTCGACGTCTGTTATGATTCATCTGTTGAATATACCCAAAGTGGTGAACGGTATCATATAGTCGGCCCCGTCCGACTTTACTGCTTTCCTTACTGGTTTCTCTTGAGCATATGTATTTAATCACTTTCTGAATCAATCCTGCACTTATTTATTTACCCACATTTACGGAAGTGAGCCCAAATAAAGGTAATATCAGACCAATCCTTCAGTCACTCCGCCCGCAAATGGTCAACCTTTAGCTGAACTGTTAATTTTTTTATCCCTATATATTTATAAAAGATTATTCGTTTTTATCCAATTGGTACAATTTTTACCTAAAATATATCATATTGGAAGATGAATTTATTGTTGCACTCCTTGTGTCCCACCACAATTTGTATATCCTACACAATTATGTTGCCAGAGTATTATAGCGTTGTGAAGCCCCAAGAGTTTGTAACGCCGCGAAATATTGGTCCTAGACCCACCTTTAAGTATACCGATCGTCATATCTTGACTAGCTGAGTCGATCTAGACATGTGCGTCCGTCCGTCTGTCCATTAAAAGCTGTAAACACTATACAGGCCACAGTTATGGACCAATCTTCACGATATTTTGAATGAAGACCACTATTGCTTTTCGAAAAGATCGGTTAATATTTAGGGTATGAAATGGGCCAAAAACGTTATTTTTTGTCTGATTTTCTGGTCGCTCCAGAGGCCGCAATTATCGCGATTTTTTACAAGAAGAAGGGGATCGGGCCCAGAGTAAGCATGCCAAAGACCCGAGAGGTTTTTATTATATCCAAGAGGATTTGTTGACCTATAACACTAGAACGCCGAAGGCGGTCATTTTGACCGCTTTCCAATTTCAAGTACAAAAGCAACTGTGCATTTAATGACACTTTTATTTTAAATTTTGTGATTTTTTTATAATAAACGTAATTCTGTGAGATACAAAAAGTCACCAAATTAAAAAAAAAGTGTCATTAAATGCACAGTTGCTTTTTTACTTGAAATTGGAAAGCGGTCAAAATGACTGCCTTCGGCGTTCTAGTGTTAAATATATACCAAGTATTGGTCGTACGTACTCAGACGTGGGAGTTACACTTAAATATTTACAGGTGCTTACGTATTCACATATTATTTAGTAACCCATTACCACACTAGAGGGCGGAAATATAGCGCTGATCGCTTTGAAATTTTCCATGAGGATCCAGGTATTGCAAAGGACAACGCCTATAATTTTCGATGATGATCAGATAGTAATATTGGGATGAGTCGATCTATTGGCCACAATTGAAATATTACCATAACTAAGAATGTAGTACCACAGAAAGTTAGATTTTCCTGGAAGTTGTGTAGGGTATCATATGGTCGGAAATTTATATTGCCTAACGTTTGCAAAATTTTCTAGGAATCGTTTCCGATTTAGATATATCTCCCATATATAGTTTCGTCCGATTTTAGTTAAATGGTACACCAAAGACCCAACGTTAGGCCGATTGACATAACATTTTGCACAACATACTGAAGTTAATATGGAAAGTTTTGTTGAAATCCGTTCAAATTTGGATAGAGCTACCATATATATTTTCTCCCGATTTTAGGTAAATGATGCACCAAGAACTCGAAATGTGGCCGATATGCACAAAACATACTGAAATTTGTATAACCTAACCTGTGACAAGTTTCGATTAAATCTGTTTTTATTTCGATATAGTAAATGGTGCACCAAACTTCTCATATTTATCAGATATTTATCCAAATAATCAACGGGTCTCCGATTGATATTTGCTTTAAATTAATTTAAAATGTTAGGATTCATCTGTTGAATATACCCAAGGTGGTGAAGGGTATCATATAGTCGGTCCCGTCCGACTGTACTACTTTCCTTACTGGTTATTTTTAAAGTCGAAAATTTTGTTTTTTTTTTTGTGAAAACATTAAAACAGGAATCATTCCATAATGATAGTTGCCTCTTCGTAGGTGTTAAAAGCATTGATGTGTTCTGTTACTTCGCTTGGAAAATGCATTAATAATTTTTTTAGCAAGCATTTTTTAGATATAATCATGTGTGTGCATTGGAATATTATGACATTTACATATTGACTTTCCTGTCAATTTTATGTCATGTAGCTAATCGAGAATGGAAAATATATATGTACATATTATGCTGCATACGTATTTTTGCACATGTGCGCTTCTAATGAATTCGTTTTTGCAAAGTCTACACAGCTGTCGCCGATAGGGATCATACATTGTTAAAATACCTCCATTGATGTCAGTTTCAGTTATGATTATTAATCGAGATTTAAATCGAGAATGATATGTTGCTATAACGCTCATTTGCTGCAAGACTGGCATAAATACAAAAATTGATTTTACAGAAAATGTTTTTAATTTTTCAATCACCTCACACCTTCCACAGGAACAAAGGAACTTCTACAGCTTTTGAATCATAGTGTGTTTGAGATATTGATCTGCTTATTTTACAAACCACGAAGTGTGATATAACGAACAATTCATTAACTCAACAATCACGGGTTTTTATTTATGTCGGTTTTGCAGCAAATTCGCTATATGTGGTTTGTAATTGTGTATCAGCCATGGTATAAGAAACTATGTTCATTTATTTGTTAGCTATATCAGTAATGTGATGGATGATGATATTTTTTATGTTTGTATTCACAAATTCAATAAAGGCAGTTTCGGACATGCCTTCTGGAATTTTACAATATATTTACCAACAATTTAAAGAAACTGATGACAATCTGTGTTGAAAAATAAAGTCTTATCAACATTAAGTTCTTGATAAAACATTTTATACTATTCTCAATAAGTGATATTTAATTAACACTACGGGCCGTAAAAGTCTAATATTGCAATATTTCGATTAACGTATACTACTTATCGCTAAAGACAGACCCTATGCAGTTTCGTCCGATTTTACAGTATTACAACACACCAATGTTTGGCCGGATGAGGCAAATATGTGTAAAGTTTGCTGAAATGTAGATAAAGCAGGTAAAAACTTCGTTATACATTACATTACATGTATTGCAGAGTATACATACATACTAAATTAATTCTAGAATGATGTGTGCAAAGTTTCGTGAAAATCGGTTCAAATTTAGATATAGCTCGCATATATATATTCGCCCGATTTTAGGTAAATAGTCTACTAAAGTCCCTGGAAATCTTTTGATTTGCACGATATTTGGCACAGCGTAAAAAATAAGGTCTAGAATGATGTCTTGCAAGTTTCGTGAAAATCGGTTTAGATTTAGATATAGCTCCCATATATATCTTCATCCGATTTATGGTAATTGGTGCACCAAACCCCCTCTATATATTTCGATTTGACCTAAATTTGGCATAGCATACTGAATTGCGTCTATAATAATGTGTACTAAGTTTCATGAAAATCGGTTCAGATTTGGATATAGCTCCCATATATAGTTTCGCCCGATTTTAGGTAATTGGTGCACCAAAGTCCCTGGAAATCTTTTAATTTGCATGAATTTTGGTATAGCGTACTGAATTAAGTCTAGAATGATGTGTGCAAAGTTTTGTGAAAATCGGTTCAGATTTAGATATAGCTCCCATATATATTTTCGTCCGATTTTATGTAACTGGTGCACCAAAGTCCCTATATACCTTTCAATTTCCATGCATTTTGGTATAGGGTGACTGAATTAAATATTAAATATCTAAAATATTGTTGCTAAGCTTCCTGAAAAGATCCATAGCTAGGCCGATTGACACAACGTACTGATGTAATATAATTTAGTATCTGTCAAGTTCCCCTGAAATCTGTTCAGATATAGATATATAACAAAAACGCGTCGTCTATTCGGATATATATGTAGAATATACCCAAAGTGGTGAAGGGTATCATATAGTCGGGCCAGTCCGACTTTACTAGTTTCCTTACTGGTTATAAACTGAATTTGTAGAAATACAGACATATCCCATATATATTTTCGATCGACATCATGTCAATTGGGCCGATTGATATTTGTTTTAATTTGATGCACATAATTTTTTCCCATTGCAACAAATAAATCTATATCTGACCACATGAAAAAATTTAGTTTAGGTTACAGAAATCCATGTTTGGGAATTAATCTAAGTCGGTTCATTTTTAGATAAAGATCACATATTTTAGTTTCTCCAATTTCATGTTAATGGTCCTTCAAATATGCGACGTCTGTAAGGATGCATCTGTTGAATATATCTGTTTAGGAGAGGGACTTGATCAACTCCTGGCCGGGGTGATGAGTGGGGGTGATCAAGTTATTAACTCAAGGAAGCGGGGTGAAGCGAACGCCAACGAGATCTCCCAATCAGTTAATGGTGATACGGGCGTGTTGTGGAATGAAATAAATTACAAAATAAAACATAAGAATTATTAAGAAGAATTTAAGGGGACCCCCCATTCTCGGTGTCAAAAAATTTTATTTAGTTTTTGGAATCTACACTAATTCAAGAATGTTCCTACAAAATTTCAAGAGGAAATCTCAAGAACTCTTGAAGATATAGTCGATTTATTGTGTCAGCATCAAGTGACGGCAAGAGTGATTCTCAAACTTTAAACGCATTTTTCTCGAATCAGTATTTTTCGAATGGCGGGCACGATAACTCAACACCGTGGTATTTTTCGGATTCCGATGTTCCAGTGAGGGGTTATCATGCCCGCCATCAAAAAAAAGAACTTTTCTTTAATCACAAAAAACAACAACAAACATTTTTTTTAATTATTTTTCTTCGTTTTTAAATCTTCAAATATATATGGGAAATTACAAAAATCTTTTAAATTCCTTGAAGCTGAGGTTTGCAAGGTTATAACTCGCGAAATATGAACATATTGCATATAATTTAAATTCAATTCTATAAAATGAAGTGTTCTTATCAAAATCTTGAAATTTTGGTAATAAATAATAAGTTGCGTGGAAGCTGTGGAGGTGGTAATGTAAAAAAATGGGTAAAAATGTGTTGAAGCCAACGAGTTTTTTTGTGTTCGTTCCCGATTTGTGGCTAAACTACACAATGCACGCACATGTGATCAGTGACTAAGTTGCAGAATACCCCATGGACAATATGGTTCTAATGTATGATTTTTCGATACAATCACTGCATCCACCCAAAATGGATGCTGACATTTTGAAGCCGGATTTTCGGTGTTTTTTGAATTTTTCTTATAATTAGGATGCGCATCCAGATAATAGAATAAACTAATTATAGGATCGTAGAACTTGTGATTCTTCTTCGTTTAGTGTATATCTCATGAATGTGCTCACTGTAGCTTCTTTGCAATTGGGTTCCAAAGACGAAAATTTGGTGCGTAAATTTTTATAAAAAACATATTTTTTGAGTCTTAAATTAAGAAAGTCCATTCAAATTCCGTGGAACCCCGCGTGATTTTAGTTTTTTTACGTGGCGGATCTAATGAGCCCATCCATGTTGAATTCCGTCCAATAAAACGGCGGATATAGGTACCTTGAATGTGGGAAAAACTGCAAAAACTTATTTTGACAAATTCGCGTAAATAATCGCGGTTTTCTTCGAATTAATTTTACATTCATTTATGCTTGTATTGTCAAATTCGCGAATCTGTGTGGAAATAGGTCAAAAATACATCGATACGCGAATAATATGCATATTTTATCCAAAATTGATTGTGGAGGCACATCCGCGGTTCTTAACCGATCCTTTTAAAATAGGTGTATTTTCATAGGAGATTACTAAAATCGGATGCGCATAAAAATCGTATGCACGTTGCGTGATTTTTAGCCATTTTTAGGGTTTTTGCATAGTAAAGTGCATCGAGTGGCACACTTTGACCGCTAAATTAAACATCGAAAAATTAATAATTATTGAAAGACATTGATTCGGTTTATACGAAAATCGCATGCGCATCAACTGATTTCAACTAATTCGCGAATTGCAAGCTTTTCAATATTGATAATTTTTATGTATTGTAAGTGCAATATATTTAGCCATTAATGACGTCGAAACTCTTATCAGATGAATCTGCCGATATTTAACAATCATCTAAAAGAATTTGCAAAAGAAAGCGTCGTATATTTTAGAAGATTAAGGCAAAACCGTGTCCTCTTAAACATACTAAAAAATCGAAAATTCCAAAAAACATTTGTTTTAATTCAAAAATTAATTTATTTTATTTTCCGATATCTTCATGTTTCTATTTGTTTTTCGCGACTATTAAACCGTATTTCAGTGTGATTTGACTAGTATGCAAAGATAACAATGGTGTTTAAGCATTTGTGAAGAAAATCGCGAATTACAACGAATAGGAATTCATTTAATTTATATTTGAAATACAAGATTTAAAACCGCTATAACTTTTGTGCGCAGCATCCGAATTTGTGAACGCGAACATATTTCGAATCAGCATATTTTTCTTAACCTATGTACCAAAAATCAGGAATGTGCTCGCAAAAAAATTTTTCAAATTTTTTTTAATGGAATTTTAAAAGAATTTTGTAATTTCCCATATGTGCAAAGTTACATACCTTAACATGCATTGGTATTTATTCACCAGCTCATTTGAAATCTTAAAAATAAACCAGTGAACGGAGCAGTATAGTCGGACGGGGCCGACCATACGATACCCTACACAACTACCACAGAACTCTATCTTCTTGCGGATTTTTATTCCGAGCCTTGGTAATATTTCGTGATAGTTGCACCCTCTTGCCCGATTAGAAGTCAACAACACCTCTTCTTACAGTGAAATATTTTCCTAATATTACCGATATTCAGTACAACCCTTCACCCACGGTGAAGGGTTGTGTTGTGATGTTCGGCTTATAATTGTAGCGTATAGATCGAAAACAAAACACAAAAAATAAGTTTTCGTTCCACTTCATCCGAAAATTATTAGCCGAAATTTACGGACGAACACACATGTCTAGATCGACTCAGCTAGTCGAGATATGACGAGAGAATGAGTAAGGTCCCCTTAACTATTCTGGATTTTTTCGTGATTCTTCTTTCTTTTCGTAACAATAAATAAGTTACCTTATGTAATTTATGGAGGTGGTTAGTTCGATAAGAGGGTTAGTTAGCAAGTGAACGCAGAGATTCTCGTGGATCGCAGGTGATCGTTGGGATCTAATGATCTTTGCATTTGTACACCTACAACTACGTACATACTCATATTCCAGTAAGAAAAAGTGCCGAGCAAGGAGAACAAACCAACAACAACCGTTGCACATTGGTATATACGCTCGGCGCTGTCCGCAGAGGGAACGTGCAGAGGCAATACCCGAGCTGTCAATCTGCATCTGTGATCGACTGGGCTCGACTTCATTTGACTCGACTTCATTTACTTCATTTGACTAAAGCTAACATGAATTGTATTCTTTTTTCAGCCATAATCCTTTTGGTAGGACAAAAAAACTCGTAACAATGTTATTTTTTGTTCGAAATGAAGCATTCAGCATTCACGTAAATGAAACAATTTATATTTCTTTTGAGTTTATTATTTCATTTAGAAAAGTAAACACAAAAAACTGTAACTTTTTATCCCCAGCATCGATGGCGAATACCTAAAGAGGCCGGATGAAAGGATTCATTAACAATAATGGCTCTTCAGAATGAACAAGTTTCGAGTATCTGAAAATGTTTCAGGCTACAACCACAGTATGAAAACAATGACGTTCACTCTACTTACAAATCGCTGCCTTGGTTTTATTGTGATTATTGTTTAACGATTACAGTGAAACATTCATGAAACAGATTTAAACACTTTAAATGAAAACGTACTGTTAATATTCAATAAAAAATGCTGTTCGTTGTGAAGTCCGATGATTTTCTACTATCTCATTGTAAATTGTCTGCATTAGGTATTACATTACAGGCTTATTTGTTATTCATCTGCCACTTAAGTGGGAACATTTGGCTACAACTTTCGAAATACCGATAAATAACCTGAAATCCCAAATGCGGTTTTGCCACATTTTCCAATCAAGTCGGCTTGGAAATGAAGGGAAGAGTTTCAATATAGGACCACTTATTTACATTTTTTTCCAGTTTCCTCTTTTGGGAACATGAGCTTCCACAAATCATCGCCTCCCCATATATCACACCCTCATAAAAAGTTTTCGCCCCATTATCCGTATTTTGAAAATTCTTCCCAATGAATAACTTTTTTTTTGAGTAACATCTATGCCGAAAAGTGGTCAACACTTTGTCACAGTACACATATTCCGAATTTTGTTGCCTCTTTACTCCCCATTAATAGGTAGTTTGCGGATTATGTGTGCCTTTTTTAATCGAACGGGCTATTTTATACCTTCGAAATAATTATTTCGGACCCTATAAAGTATATATATATATATATATGGTATATATGAACGAACTGATATAGATCGCCAACATTTTGCATAGAGTCGTATTTTGAGCGTATTTTTGACCGATGGCGTTATTCTACTTCTTCTACTTCTACGAATTCGCTATATATTTGGTACTTTGTAGTCGTATATGGTAACAAATCTCCCTTCCAACAAGTTATTAATATTCGGGTTATATGGGGACTACCCACGCCCATTTTATATTGAAATAGTTGTCTGATTTGTTCCGCGTATTGAGTATATCGTAAGTATTCCGTAATCGAAAATATGAAATTCTAAGACTTACCCATCCGATTTAGCCATCTGTTGTAATCATTCTGCTTTTGGAGGATATCGAGATTAAAATGCTAGAACGTCAGAATGAAATTAATCGGCCCGCATTTAAGCCTAGCCCCAATATAATGATACTTACCGATTTTCGGTATTTTTTTAATATTTGGCGTGGGCGAAGTTATTGTGATGCAAAAATATTAGGTTCGAAAATGAACGATTTCAGTCCTCAATCAGGCATAGTACCTCATATAATAAAAACTCCAAATGTTCGGTATGCAATGACCATTTTCATTTTGATCCATCAGTTTGCACCTCACCCCCCGAAATAAGTTCCTGTGTTCGTGATTGAAGACTTCATATGAATTTGCCCTCTAAATTGAAGGATGTCAAGCGACGTCAAAATCGGTCCACATTTGGGGGTATTACGATTTTAGGAAAAATCTCCATTAAAAATTACTGAAAATTGTTGGTATAGGTATACTTTTTTGTAATGTTCCTTATTTTTTCATCGGTATACTTATGGTGGAGGGTATCCAATCGGTATATCAGCCGGGCCCAACTTGACGCCTTTTTAACTTGTTTGATTCTCATTGAGTGTTGAATCTTCTTACCAAAATATTTACCATGGCATAGGGACCATAGTATAGGGTATTTAAAAAGTTGATGTAACCTTTGGATGAATATGTAGGAAGTTTGGTTGATATCGGTTAAGATTTATTTAAATCTCTCCTATATTATTTTCGATCGAATTTAGGTGAATGGTCTCCAAGAAATTTTACTCAGCGTCCCTAATTAAGCCCACAATGACTTGAGTTTTATCTAATTGATTTATGGATACATATCACATATTAATTTTCGCTTGATGTCATGCCAATACTACGACATCCTCTTAGGAGCATATTTGGAATATACCCATAGTGGTGAAGGATATTATGGAGTTGGCCCCTTTCAACTTTTATAAATGTTAAAATTGTTATTGTAAAAGTGATGCAATCCTGTTTCCTAGAGTCGAGCAGGGACGTACGCAGTAAATGAATTTTTTTCACAGTAAATTTATGTTTGTAACAGCGAATTTTTCCATTTTGTACTACTGGACTATGCCTGTACTTCTAGAAAACGTACATTGTTCACAATTGGATGTCAAAATTACCACTATCATCACATCGTTTGTTACAATGGGACAAAAGTATGTAAATCGACTTCAAACAAATATAAATAGGTCATCCGTTGGACTATGCCTGTACTTCTAGAAAACGCAACAATTCTATGCTCAATTTTGTACATTGTTCAAAATTTGAAGCTATATCCAAATATGAAGCGATTTCAATGAAACTTGTCACAGGTTAGGTTATACTAATTTTAGTACGTTTTGTTCCTACCAGCATATTGGTTCCTTGGTGCGTCAATTACCTAAAATCAATCTATAATAAATAAACTTGGCACCCATCATTCTGGACTAAATAAACATTAAATCGGATGAAAATATATATGGGAGCTATATCTAAACCTTGACCGATTTTCACGAAACTTGACCGACATCACTCTAGGCTCGATTCAGTACGTTATGCCAAATTTCGTGCAAATCGAAAGATATATAGGGACGTTGGCGCACCATTTACATGAAATCGGACGAAACTATATATGGGAGCTATATATAAATCTAGACCGATTTTCACGAAACTTGGCAGACATTATTCTAGGCTCATTTCAGTACGTTATACTAAATTTCGTGCAAATCGACAGATATATAGTGTATTTAGTGCACAATTTACCTTAAATCGGACGAAAATGTATATGAGAGCTATATCTAAATCTGAACGGAACCAATAGGGTTCGTCCTTGGGCCAAACAAATGAGCTGTGCCAAATTTCATCCAAAATCGGATTATAAATGCGACCTGTACTTTGTTTACAATTTAACACCAACAGACGGACGGACATGCATAAATCGACTCAGAAGGTTATTCTATGCATATTCTCAAAAGGAACTATAGGTCTATCTCGTTTCCTTTTGCCTGTTACAATCATATGCACAATGACATAATACCCTTTACCACAGTGTGGTGAAGGGTATAAAAAGTAATTATCAGAAATTGCAACAGTTAACCGAACGAGTTTCCATGCTTTACTGGGGGTTTAATTTTTTGCGTAATTTGGAAAGGGAGAACAGCCATTTCACTTACCGCAAATGAATACGATTTTATTGCGAAAACATGTTTACGATGAATGAAGAAGTGCTAAAAATGACAGTAATTAGAGTTTCTTTTAAATTCATTAAAATTAGAATAAACGGGAGCAAAAAATCTGTAAAGATTGTATTTTCACTACTTATATGAGCACAATTTAAATTAAATAAAAAGTGCATGGATTAAGAGGACATGTTGCACAAAAATACATGTACATGCCCAGATATATTTCAATTTTAATAATAAAATTTACCAACCAAAA
Organism: Musca vetustissima; assembly: GCF_032173495.1. NCBI lineage: Eukaryota > Metazoa > Arthropoda > Insecta > Diptera > Muscidae > Musca > Musca vetustissima. Next base: position 13,718 of record NW_026875393.1, read on the forward strand.
GTGCTTCTATTGGGCCTTATGGGTTTTGGGAGGGTGCTAATCGTTGAGATACGATTATAAAATTTGTATCGTGGTCCTGTGCGAATTTATGTGACTGTAATTTGGCATTCTGTGTGTACATAGCCCTCATATAAAGGTCGCAAACTATTATCCATATGTAACCGGATTTTCGATCCCGACTAACTATATGAAGTGATATATAAATTGTCTAATTTTACATACATTTATAAGGGCGCCAAACAATTTTAGGTATTTTGAATGATGTATACACTCCAGCCTAAAGTTCAAAGTTGTAAGTTGAAAATCGTAGCCGAAATATTGAACCAGACTAACGGTATCAAGTAGGATATAAATATACTATGGGTAGAAAGTATGCAGTATAGGTAGTTGTTATGACATAGGCCCCAATATACCCGGAATAAATTCATTAAATTTTATTCACTTTACGATTTGGTAATGAAAGCGATATCGGTGGGACTCAAAGCGTTAGTAAGTATATTTTCACAGTTATCTATGAGACTATCTTCTTTCCTGCTTAGGTTATTTTAGGTAACGTTTAAAATATGGCCAGTTTGCGCTACCACATGACCCATAACATACACTTAAACCTGTGAGTGGCCTGTTGTGCGCTCTAAAGAAGAAAGAAAATTGGAAGAAGTCATCGCATCCAATCTTGTGTAAGTGGCCCTGTAGGTTGTTATGTGCTGTGAGAATACCTTTCAGTCTGCTGAATTCCTTTTTGTTTTGCTTAGGATGCGTTATACCAAAAGGTTTGGCGTTATATCTATTGTCGTTCGTCGTCCTTAACATACATGCCAATTATTCGATATGCTTACTTTGGAATGAAAAAAAATACGTCTCATCCCTTCTTAAATTAGAGGATATACAAAAAGCAACTGAATATTAGATTAACAAACAGGAAATCTTCACCAGGGCAATCAACTGTCAAGTGGATATCACAGCTATTCATATTTCTATACTATACTGAAAGACAATACTAATCGTGAACATGTATTAACACAAAAATATATATAACTTCTTAATGTATTGCGTATATATTAAATGTTTTGCATATTAAAAAAATAATGTGTATTTCAAATCAAGTCTTCTATTTACGGTTCTATATTTAGAGCCTTGGCAATATTTCGTTATATTTACACCCTTTATACCGATTAAAGATCAACAACTCCACATATTTTCCAAAATGTTTTTTTCTTGAAGTGAATGTTTACGCCATAAAATAAAAAAAAATTGGTCACTTTAGGTTTTTGTTAATTTGACCCTCGGAAAATTGACCGATCATCATCTAAACAACCCCTCTAAGTATTTGGTCAGATCCCCTTCTCCTTGTAAAATATGTGATGTTCTGCATATAATAATTGCCTCTAGAGCGACTAGAAAATCTGGCAAAATTAAAGTTTTCGGTTCATTGCACTCCCCGAATGAAATCTCAACTTCACCGAAAACTATAGGCGTCGTCCTTGACCATAATCGGAAATTCATGTACAATTTCAAAGCGATCAGCGCGGCATTTCTGTCCTCTAATGGAGTAATAGTAATACTATGCACAGGGTCACTTTTACCTAATTACGTATAACTCCCACATCAGAGTACATACATATAATTGGTATCAATTTGAAGGTCAACAACTCCCCGTGAATATACTATCAACTTCTCGGGTATATGTCCTTCAAAAGCAAGTATATACGCCCCAGAATAAAAATTTTGCAATTTTTCACACTAAATATTGACCGATCTTTATCAAAATAGACAAGCTTATTCTTTGGCCCGATCCCCTTCTCCATGTAACATTTCACGATGTTCGGACCATAACTGCGGCCTCTGAAGCGACCAGAAAAACCGACAAAAATTAAGTCTTTGGTCCATTTCATCCTATAAATAGTAACCGATCTTTATCAAAAACAATAGGGGTCTTCACTGAGAAGAACCCATCCTACATGCAAAATGTAGTGAAGATTGGTCCAAAACTGTGACCTGTATCGTGTTTACAAATTATAATGGACAGACGGACGGACACACATCTCTAGATCAACTCAGCTAGTCGAGATATGACGATCGGTATACTTAAAGGTGGGTCTAGGACCAATATTTCGCGGCGTTACAAACTTTTGGGGTTGCACATACCCTGGCAACATAGTTGTGTAGGGTATAATTTACCAGTAAGGAAAGTAGTAAAGTCGGACGGGGCCAACTATATGATACCCCTCACCACTATTGGTATATTAAACAGGTGATGGTATTTATCTAAATGTTAATCTACCTAGTTTTGTACAATGGGACAAAAGTATGTAAATCGACTTGAAAGGGGAGCTATATCTAAATCTCAACCGATTTTCACGAAACTTGGCACCCATCATTCTACACTAAATTTACATTAAATCGGACGAAAATATATATGGGAGTTATATCTAAACCTTGACCGGTTTTCACGAAACTTGACCGACATCATTCTAGACTCGAGTCACTACGTTATTCCAAATTTGGTGCAAATCGAAATCGGACATGAAATCGGACGAAACTATATATGGGAGCTATATCTAAATCTGGACCGATTTTCTCGAAACTGGGCAGACATCACTCTAGGCTCAATTCAGTACATTATGCCAAATTTGTTGCAAATCGACAGATATATAGGGTCTTTGGTGCACCATTTACCTTAAATCGGACGAAAATATATATGGGAGCTATATCTAAATCTGAACCGATTTTTTCCCAATTCCAATAGGGTTCGTCCTTGGGCCAAACAAATGAGATGTGCCAAATTTCATCCAAATCGGATTATAAATGCGAGCTGTACTTTGTCTACAATTTTACACCAACAGACGGACGGACATGCATAAATCGACTCAGAAAGTGATTCTATGCATATTCTCAAAAGGAACTATGGGCCTATCTTGTATACTTTTGACTGTTACGAACATATGCACAAAGGCCATAAAAAGCTGCTGTAGTTTGGACCAAGGTAAAATGGGCCAATTTAGTATTCCATGCAATATTTTTCCCATGGAGTGTTAGAAAGGGTACATGTCTGGCTCTCGTATGAATTAGGATAATTGACTTCGTTCAAAAATAAACCAAATGGCGTACTTGTGAAAGAAATGTTTGGAAATTCGCCTATTTTTGACCACAAAATAAGTAAAAAACCAGTAAGGAAAGCAGTAAAGTCGGACGGGGCCGACTATATGATACCCTTCACCACTATGGGTATAATAAACGGGTCTATTATCATGAAATTGTATGAAATAAAATATGTGATATTTATCTAAATGTGAAACGACATAAACATGTCATTCGTTTGTTACAATTGAACAAAAGTATGTAAATCGACTTCAAACAAATATCAAAAGGTCATCCGTTGGGCTTGGTCTGTACTTCTAGAAAACCCAACTACGTTATTCTATACCAAATTTTGTACGTTGTGCAAAATTTGATGTCAATCTAACAAATATGAGTAGTTTAATGCACAATTTACTTATATATGGAAGCCATATCCAAATATGAACCGATTTTAACGAAACTTGTCACAGGTTAGGTTATACTGATTTCAGTACGTTTTGTTCATATAAGCCATATATTGGTTCCTTGGTGCGTCAATTACTTTAAATCAATCTATAATATAAGGGAGCTGTATCTAAATCTCAACCGATTTTCACTAAACTTGGCACACGTTATTCTGGATTAAATTCAAAACGCTATGCAACATAAGAACTTGGTACATTATTTAGATTAAATCGGACTTAAATATATATATCTAAATCTGAATCGATTTTCACGAAACTCAGCACAAATCATTCCAGCATCAATTCAGTACGTTATGCCAAATTTCGTGCAAATCGAAAGATATATGGGACTTTGGTACACCATTTACATTAAATCGGACGAAAATATATATGGGAGCTGTATCTAAATCTGGACCGATGTACACGAAACTTCGCAGACATCACTCTAGGCTCAATTCAGTACGTTGTGCCAAATTTTGTGCAAATCGAAAGATATATAGGGACTTTGGTACACCATTTACATTAAATCGGACTAAACT